>NC_039264.1:4875621-5175621 GCF_003368295.1 Carassius auratus | reverse complement strand
ATACTGTTTTTGTAATATTGTTCAACTATCTGTAAACTGTCTGTTTTGCTTGTGTGTATATATATATATATATATAAATATATATGCATGTATTTATTTGCCATATTAATTAAAGAATTAAGATAATTTTGAAAGGAGTTCCTGTTTCTGTCTTCAACACAGGTTCTGGTTTATACCAGTTTATAAATGAGAATAAACAATTTGGTAAGACTAAGGTGACTAAAAATGATCTCCAAACTCTGATAAAGACCACTGAGGTATACGGCTGGTCTGTGACTGCTCAAAATTTAATGCAAAGACTCAATCCCAAATGATAAACAGAATAAATTATGCCTGCTTTGACCACCCCAGGTTGTAATTTTTCTGTAAATGAATTTATTCCACCTCTGGGCAGCATTAAACTGTGTAAAGACACTAAAATGCCACTTCTGTGCCAAGTTTGTGGTGTAAATTTAATTTACTACCAAATTGCACTACAGAAGTGCTACTGAAACGGCATTTAGGGTCTTTACAAAGTTTCAGAGATGGCATAAATGCATTTACACAGCAAACAGAACTATGCTTTGATATGAGGAGCTGAGGTAAAATAAAGTTAGGTCAGAGCTGGCTCAATTTAGTCTGGCTTTTATGCAGCATTAAGTTTTTACACAGACACAAAGCAGCCCTTACGAAAATTAACCAATATTTTACTACAAATAAAAGCCCACAAGGTTACTATAGTTAAACTGTGGTAACTACAAATTAACCACTAACACTAACCTTAGTTTAACCATGGTAACTGACATTTACTGGAAATATCGCGTTCGATTAAAGTTACATTTATTTTTATTCTAACCATTAGCTATGTGTTTTATGTTATAATGTGTGCTGTTATTTAAAGATTTTAAGAGTGTTGGAAAACGATACCTGCACACGTGCACGTGTAGACGAGCCTCGGCGACCTGAGGGGGAGTTTTAAACGGAACTCAATTTCCGTTTCATTTGTACTCGGACAGTATTAGCTGTAACACCAAACAAATCGACAACTTTAACACGTGCGGGGCTTTTTCTGAGCGTTCGCGCTGTGTTTAAACCTAAGGATCTTAGCTAAATAAAACACGTATACTTTAGGCAGAAAATGGTGGGGAAAATTAAACGGGTCCGGCAGAAGCTCCATCACGGCGCCGTGAAGCTGGAAAATGAGCACCAAAACAGAGCCACGCCGGAGAATACACCGATCAAACCCGTTCAACTCGCACAAACATATTCACAAGAGACCAAACTCAGCACATCTGACAGCAGCATCAACAATAACTCAAAGGTATGGATATGTGTTCGTATTATTCATTTGTCGTATACTATTAGATATTTCACAAGGGAGTGCCATATGATAATATTGTACCCCAGTGTCATTTCTCCTCAAGATGAACTAAAGATCTAAATGAGTTTCTTCATGTGTGTAGGCTTTCAGTTTTCCCTCTGGAGTTTTTGCTGGAACTAAGATCTCTAAAGAGTCTTTAGTTCAGACGTTGAAAGTTGATGAAGCATCACATGTGACCAACAGCAAACCGTCTGCAGGAGAACACAAAGGTTTGTTTTTCCCCTTCTTTTTTTTATATTTCTTACAGATTTGCTTTCAAATATGTAAACATTTCAACTGAATATTAAAGTTTCGTTTTTTTTTTAAATAAGCAAATCAAATAATACATAAATCATTATATCGTACTGTAATTGTAATATGTGCATCTTTTACATTTCAATGTGAAAATCAGATTCTTTATGATTTAAAAAAATGTAAAGAATGATTTATTATTGATTCTTGATTTTAATATTGTTTTTACTATTACAAAAATACTGTAATTGCACAATGTTTTAGCTTAATTCTGAAAGAGATGCAAAAGTTGTATAATTCTGTCAAATATGAAACAAAGCGTATACAAAATGAAGAATAATATTTATTTTATTGATGTGTCTAAATAATTTAATATTTTGATTCTGCTATTATGTTACACTTGAGAATTTGTTTAATTATTGTATTATAATATAGTATAAATAAATACTAATCTGTTCATATTTATATTTAAATATGTTGTTGACTAATTTAAAACTATGTCAAGAAATATTATCACTGTTATAGTTTTTCAACAGTTAATATATAACTCAAAAATGGTAATTGGTTATAATGTAATATACTGGATAACAATTCATGACTTTCCTTTATTTGACATTTAAATGTGAAAAATACTTGTGATTTTAATCTACGTAAAACAGAATATGTATAGGCCTAATGCAAATTAAAAAGGATGTTTATTCTATTCATTGGTCATAATCTGTATATATTAATTTCACTTTCTATTACATTGTTTTAACTGTGATTCTATTTGCACTAATTTATCATTTAATATGTATTTGGTGCTGATACACTCTATTTATAGGCTGTAATCATTTAATATTCATGTTAATGAAACTATTATAAAATAATAATTTAATATACGGTAATAAAAATGTAATAATATATTAAAATGTAATTACAAAAAATATTGTTAATATTTAAATGCATTTGTGGCCACAAGATGGCAGACTATTACATGTTTTCGAAATCTTGTAAAATCTAACTTAAACTTTGAAAATGATGTCTATAAAATGTATTGAGTATTGGATGTTTGTAATCAGGGGACAGAGATTTGATTCATGCTGTAACTCAAGAGGGTGGTGTAGCTTAGCGGTCAAAGAAGATCCAGGCTCCTCATTGAAAAGCTGCTGGTTCGAACCCAGGAAGTAAGCGAGTGGTGAAGTTGTTTCAGTGTAATGAAGGTATGAAGGTGTCACACGTCCTCTGGCTTTGACCGGTCTCTATAAGTGTCCCCTGCGTGTGAGTATTGAGGCTGGGTAAGGAGGGCTGTTCTATTCCTGTCTGTCTGCAGTATAAATAACTCAAGCGTGAACATTACAGCACTGCTGCATCAGTGCACTGACGTGACCGCGGCTCCACGGCTGTTTCTCTTGAGGAGGAGGCAACTAGTAAAGCTGGAGCCAGGATAGGAGTTACTGTGGCTATGGCTCCTGTTCTAGTATGTTTACTGTGTACTACTTAGTATTCAGTCTTTTAGTGAGTGGGTTTTTCTGCAGACATCTTTAAAAAACTCTTAAACCACTTTTCCTTTACACACTTAATACTATTTTATTTGTTCAGTATTGACACAAACAAATTAACTCCATGTCTGGGAATATGTAATGTGTTTGGTATTTGTTTTTTTGGTGGAAATGTCATTTCGTTTAATTTTTTTGAAAAAGGCTAAGTTCGTAGCTATAGCATTTAATGTGTCCTAAATGCGCAACATTAACTTTTATATGTACTTAATGTATTTCAATAAGTGATATAAATCATTTTAATATAGTAAATAATGAAATGGTTTATTTAGATGGTTTGTTTTTTTTTTTTTGTATAAAAATTCAGTCCTTTTGGGATTTTCTTAGTTTATCAATTAATCAATGTATTATTTTAATAATATCCATTAGTTGTTTTAAAATTATTGATATATGTTATTTTTAAATACAATTTAATTAATTTGAAAATTAAAAATAATTATATAATATACATTTACTTAATTTAATGCTTTAATATTTAATATTATACACACATAAAATAGAAAAGAATAACATTTAAAATGACAATATATTAATTTGAATTGTTATTAAATGTAAATTATTTAATATGCTTGATTTGTTTGAATACGCTTCAAATTCAGTCAGTGATATTTCATTTTTTATATATGGGTTTTGTACATGTAACAATAAACAGAAACATTTTTTTTACATAAAATATGTAAGAATAAATTGTAAATATAATTAAATAACACACACACACAAATATATATAGTTGATATAAACATAATATATTTATTTATTTTTATTTATTTATTTTTACATGCTCCATTTAAAATCATTCGGAAGATATTTGATGTTTTGTTTGTTTTTGTACATTTTATGCACACACATAGTACACACAATTAAAAATGATATATTTTATTTGAATATCTTTTTAGTCTATGCTTCATTGGTGTAGTTGGAGGATCTAGTTTGATGTGCCCCGGTTGCGTCTGCGCTTGACGAGGTCGAGGTGGAGAAGGGATGTGCCCGCGGCTCTGCTTTGACAGAACGAGATCTTTCGCCTCTTTAATTGGGAGTATCATTGTCTCAGTGTGACCTCGGAAATTCACCTCCAGCTCATCTCCCCAGACGCCCTGCCACCTCTCCTCACAGCGCTGGCGGGACGGGGAGATGAGAAGTGCAAGTGCAGAGGGGCAGAAAGGGCAGCCGGGGTGTTGTGTCCGCTCCTAATTGGCGGTGTCCGTTTCAGCCAGCTCTCTGAACATGATGCTCTCTCTGGGATGGATGTGGTGGGAATGATGGATTTTTTCCCCTACCCCTGGTTTGTGGCAAACAGACGGATGCAGAGCCGAGATTGGGTTTCCAGCGTCAGGAGTGCTGGGGGGAGATATGAGGGCCGGAGATCCCTATCGGGCAGATACAGCAGAAAAACACCACTGTTGTTATTCCTGTGGTGGCTGATGGTTGGATCGAGTCGCTCGCTGATGGGGGTTGTTTGTGATCTGAGTGAGAGTGGTTTAGTGATGGCTTTAAATGGTTCAGAGTGTGGAAAACTGATTGAGGATCAGTAAAAGGGACTAGAAACTAGCAAACAGATGTTGAATGGAAAGAATGTAAACTAAAGTTTGGTATTTTGTTATTGTAATTTATGGTTTGCATTTGAAGATTCTGGTCGTCTTTTCTTTGGGTTTGCATTATAATTCGAGTGTAAATTCGAGCATAGCTGTAGAAGTAAATCTCAATCCATTCAACCCTGTTACAGGAGTTATTTGAAGAAAAAAGTATCAAACAAACAATTTAGGGGTAATAAGGTTAACCAACAACTAAAAACCAATATGTGACTAGCTAGTGCCTGAGTTAGATCTAAATTAAAGCTAAATGTTCAACCCTGTTACTCGTTCATATTTATGTGTTTTTATTTGATAGATTTTGTTTTATTCTTTCATTTTCAGGGTATTTGGCAGAATTTAAATTGCATAAAGTTTGGTAACAGGGTTGAATAAACTGTTTTTTTAAATATAAATATATGTGTGTGTGTGTGTGTGTGTGTGGGCATAAATATGCAAACATATACATATATAATATTTATCAAGAATATATAAAGTTATACTATTTTTATATATATATATTAATAATTTTAGTGTCTACCATACAAATTTTCAACACTGTTACAGGATATTTAACTAATATATATATATATATATGTATATGTATATGTGTGTGTATATATAACCATTTTTATAATATATTTTTTTTACTGTTTAAATATCCCGTAATATTGTTGAAAATTTTGTATGTGTCTACTAAATGTATGCAGAAAAGTTTTTTTTGTTGTTGTTGTTGCTATGTTTAAATGCCATAAATTTACTTACTCTAAATTACTTGTGTAATTGTGGCAAACATATAATGTGCTAAATATAATATATTATTTAACAATGTAACATTTGAAGAAAAAAGTATCACGCAGTGTAAAAATATCTTGTTCTGAATTTATTGCCTTTTAATACAATATATATTGAGTTTCGGGCTCCCCGTTTTCTCATTATTGTCATTTTCCCAGCGGCGTTGTTTAAAAGCAGATGTTTGTGTTGTATTATCATATCATTGAAGGATGCAGAGGCTGAGGGCGTTTGTGTCTGGACTTCACATTGAGGTCTTTCTGTCAGAGATGGTCAGTCTGGAACAAGTGATATAGTGAGGAGAAATGTGGGTCGTAGGACATGACGTTTATCTCTCTTATCGAGTCTCTGGAGGACTCGTTTCTCCTTGAGCAGTTTGACCATGGCTGTGTCATGCCCATATACAGACAAAAACACACAGACGTCTGTGTGTGTTTATAAGACTGTTAAAACTGAGTGAAAGCTTGTTTTGATGTGTACATGACACGTAATCGTTCAGGATTTATAAGTAACTCTCATGTTATTCTCTTGAGTCTCCTGCATTGAATCTGTCTCCTGGTTCATCTTTCCTCACAGGAAGATGACGGTCATTTGAGATGCTGTTTCTCTCACAAACACACACACACACACACACACTCACAACAGGCCAGTCATCTCAAAGTGATCGACACGTACAAAATAGCAGACATAAATGCACAGAAATGTGCTGCGGATGTGGCTAAATTTTTTCCAATTGGATTACAGATGTTGATTCACTTTTCACGGCTGGGAAATGAGTGAAACCCCTCTCTGGCATCAAAATGTGGAAAACACACATACAACAAACTGAAATAATTGAAGTTAAATCATTTAGTTTGAGCACAGTATGAAAATATTTTTATTGGAAAAGAGATAAAAACATTTTTGTAGATATTTTGTCTTACTCATTTATACAAAATTTGTAATTTATTTATTGCGTTTTAATCTGTGGATAAATAAAATGGTAGGTTTTATTATTATGTAAAGTAAACCTTGTTAGATACCTCCACGCAAAAAAACTTCTTTATCACGATATGAGGAATTTTGACATTTCACTGTAACGATATGAATCATTATATTGTTATTTTTGCTTTTAATAAAGTCTTAATGATAGAAAGATTTGTGATACCAAAGAAATTTCTAAATCTTGTCACCAGTGACATCACAAAAAACGAATACTAGCCTAAAAAAGAAAAAGGAAATGGAGACAAGTAAACAGTCAGCGATTGCAAGCAACAAGACACACACACAAAAAATACTGTAGACCAAATATAAAGTAATCAAATGTATAAAAACACTGCATATTCTTCACTGTGGGAAATAAATATATATTCCTCCTTATTAAAGTTACAAAAGTGATTTAGTCAAGAGCAGTGAGAGATTTTCTCTCTTGTTGTTTGATTAAAATGAATGAGAGACAGCAGGAATATTAGACTGCTGTCACTTTAAGAGCTGCCCGGATACAATATACTGTTACACAAGTGTTTTCTTTCTCCGCTATTTGTTTACACTGAAGATCTAAATTACTTTGATTAATGATACTTGCAAAGACAGGCATTTTGACAAACGAGTGTGTATTTTACTGTTCAAGGCTTATAAAGCAGTAAAATAATTAAATAGCCTTGTCTTCATGTGCCACTCTGACAGCGATCAAATGTAGTGAAATGAGTTCTCCTTCGCAGCTGATTGCGTTTCAAGAGCTTAAAATATCTGGTTTAAAACAGCGATGCTTATAAACACATGCAAACAGTAAGTTTTCATCACCACGTAGAACAGCAACGTCTGGTGAGCGTTTAACCACGATAGACACGAGTCCAAATTCATTACTGGATGACAAATTTCTACTATTTCAATGTGTTTACCAGTATATCGCACACATAAAAAAAAAAAAAAAGAAAAAAAAAAAAAAAAATATATATATATATATATATATATATATATATATATATATATAAACAATGGAAATTGCATTAAAATGTCCAAAAATCAAATTTTTGCACTCATTAGTTATGCAAATTTAGGGGAAAATTGCTATAATTAAAGGTAATATAACACAAGGCTTGTTTTGCAAGTCTGCTTTGCTTTGAAATATGCTTTATATAACCGTGATACCTCTTTGCTTTTGTTTTTGCAATGAAATGTGACCATGACACATTTTTCTGAGACTCAACGTTGTCCTCTTAAACATAAAGGTGCTGATTTGACCAAAAAGCTGCGTTTAATTGATCTGTATTGTGGTGAACGTCCACAGCCAGAAGGAGAGGTCAGTGAGGTCTCAGTGACCAGATGTTTGCAGAGCTGCGAAGGCGTTTTTCATGATCAAATATCTCATACAAACTCTTTTCCTCTGAATGTTGCTCAGCAACCAGAAGCTTGTTGGTGGTTGAGTTTCTCCCTGGAGATGAAAATCGCAGAGGTCGACTCATTCTGTTCCTTTCTCTTTGGGTTTAATGCACTTGTGTTATTTTTGGACAAAACGTTCACTGTAATATAACTTTTTTTAGCATATGTTGCACAACACGGACCATTTCAGAGTGCCAAGCGAAATTGTGTTTGGGCAGTTTGTTGTTTTATGCTGATTTTCACAATAATTCAATTATTATTAATTAATAGTATCTTTGATTTACACTATCAACCAGATAATTATGATATTCAGTTATTAATACAAATGTAATTATTTTTGTTTAACACACAGTATGCATTTTCTGAAAGTAGAGCATGTAAATCTTGACATTTTCTATTTTTTCAAAGCTTTTTATTAGACTTTTTTTAATAGTAATTATAATTTATACTAATAACTGGAATGGTATAATAATACAAAATTATTAACAACAATAAGTTGTATTTTTCTGAAAGTAAAACATATCTTTTGATGTTTTTATTTTTTTCAACGCACAATTTTTAAATATTTAATTAGCATAATTATTATTACTAATTATGTTATAACAATATTAAATGTTTAATTTAGTATTTTTTTAAAGCCAATGTGCATTTCCTGATAGTGAAGCATTTTTTAATACACCCATTTAAATGTTGTTTTTAATAGTTATAATTATTATTATTAATTATACTAATGATTGGAATATTATAATATTTCCTGATTAAAAACAACTTAATAGATTTTATTAAGTGCACAGTATGTGCATTTTATAAAAGTGCTGACATTTTTATTTTTTAAATTTACAGAAATTGAATAGTGTTTTATTAATAGTCATTATCATTCTTTATACTAACAATTTGAATGTTATAATTAAATTATTACAAACAAATTAATTATTTTTATTAAGCACCCATATGAGTGGATTTTCTGAAACAGTAATTTAAATCTAAAAACAAGAAAAGGTAATTATTATTCAATACACCATCAGAATATGTTGTTAATTAATTAATAACAATTTAATATTTTTATTTGGTCTATATTTTATGAAAATGAAGGGAGTAAAGCATGTGCATGACATATGACGTCTTAAAGAGGTTTATTTGTGGTTTGACCTCAGTGGTCTGTGAATGACCTCTGTCAGATGGACAATACACTGATACATACACACACAGGCAAATACAGATACCTCGTCACACTCGATCTGATCCCCAGAGGTCAGCACAATCGTTAAATACGCACAATATGCTCCTTCTGATAAGACGTCACTATCCGGGAACAGGAAGAGTTACATGCAGTTAAACAGACAACAGACATCCTACTGTAATCTATCCACACGAGGACTGTTGTTATTTTCCCTTCTATATGCTTTCCCACAGCCACACATGCCATAATATTTGATCTGACTGAAATCACTTAAACTTCTGTCTAATTTCAGAACATTGCTGAAAAAAAAGTTAAATTAATTTAGTTTTACTTTTCCCACCATACTTTATTTTCTGAGCCAGCAGTGCAGTTCCAGGTTCATTTCTGTTGGGAACTGAACCTGCAGCCTTTGTGTTCACAGCCTCAACTGATTGGCTGAGTTATTTTGACAGGTGTGTGAAGTTCATGCTCCGTAGACAAAACAAAGCCCACATGAACCAAAACACCTGCATTTAAACCAAAACCAAAGCCCTCTTCAAAGAATAAGCAGAATGTGTAATGCATGTTTTACGTTTTGTATTTAAACCAGTGTTGTTGCTGGTAACTAAACTTAAAACGAATAAAAATTGTTTTCATTCATTAAAATAAATAAAAACGAAGCTTTAAAAAAATCAGACACTACTTTTTTAAGATTTTTTTTTTTTTTTTTTTTTTTTTTTAGCTAAGACCATTTAAATAGTTTTCATTAAATTAGATTAGGTTGAAATGAAATAGAAATGATTTAGAAATGATTAAAAAGATCAATTTGTTCATTAATTAAAATAAAGCTGAAATTAATTCTAATATGTTTTAGATAGAAACCTTGAACTTATTAAACGTAATCTTAAGATTAGAAATGTTGAAATAAATGAAAGTATTAAAATGACAAAACATACTGACATTAAAAAAAATTATTTAAGCTAAGTAGAAAAATACAAAAACTAATAAAAATGTCTATATAATAATTTATAGTAGTAATAATACTAAAAAACACTGGTTTAAATTCGTTCCCATTTGAAAGTAATAGTTAAGTAATAGTTTGTATTCCATTTTTATTTTTATAAATTCCTGTACCATTTTATCATTTTTATTCTTGTTTATTTATTTATTATTTTATTTTTTAGCTATATTTTTTTCACCAAATTGGTAATGCATTCTAAACTAAATATAAAGCACACTTTTTAGCTTTTTCTTTTTCCTCTTTTGAGAATGATGGTCATTCATATTATTATTATTATTAATGTTATTATTATTACTATTAAGCCTTTTAGTGTTGAACGCATAAAATATTTGTAAAATTGATCTGTAATGGTCCGTATGGAATTGTCTTTTTTTTTCAGGCACAGGAGAAAAGAAGCAGCAGTCGAAGAAAGAAAAGATGAAGGAGCGCAGGGAAAGATGGCTTAACAGTGAGTGTTTTTTCACCTACTCTTCTTTCTTTCCCGCAAAGAAAAACGCTAATATCATCAACCGAATGTGAAGCCATTTCTTTCATGGTGAACTGATCTCATGGGCCGGAGGGAACTTCAGAGATGGATATGGCGGGATCATTAACGCCGCACCCCGATTCTGACGCCTGTAAACGCTCGGGCCGATCAATGCGGCGTGTAACACAAGCTCGGGCCGAGGTGATTATAATTAGGATCTAATGGGACTCACGGCTCCAGCCGAAACCCAAGCCTCAGACTGCATGCGGCATTGTCAGGAAATTAAAAAGGGGGGAGGTTTGAGATGTCGATAGATTCATAAAACTCAAAGACCTTCAAGGTCTTAACAAATGGTGTACAAAAACACTCATATACCAGGTTAACAGAGTCATAACCGCGGTAGAAAAAACCAGAATGGCCACTTGTGAGATGAAAAATGACATTTAATTTGTGTTTGCAAAAAGACCTAGTGCTTCTGTCGAGAAGTGCTTCGCTGTCTGTTTTTTTTCTTCCCTACATGTACTTTGTTGTTTTTGGACTGAAGCGCTTGGGGTGTCCTGCTTACTGTCTCAGAGCTTGGGTTTGGGTTTAGATGGTCGGGTGACATCAGTTTTCTGTCTGAGAGCTGGACAGGAAGTCACACTGGATATAGGCTTACTGGAATTAACCAACTTTCTATTTTTTAAATCAGAAATTATGTGTGACTTACTGTGACTTTACCGTGATATGTATCGTTTGAGATATTATTTAAAACCAGTTTATTTCTTCGATTCCTTGCCACGATTAAAAGGAGACTTGTTTATTTGAAGTGCTTTTGTGTTAAGAAATATACACTTTTATTTTTTTAAATGGTTTTATTTTATGCTTTTGTCTTTTGTTTTTATGAATGTGTGCCATTTTATGTTAAACCTTTTGTTTTGTTTTTAATTTGTGTATATATATTATGCTTTTATTATTATTATTTTTTATGTATAGCCTTTTATTTTACTTATTTTTCTTTTTGTGTTTAATGCTTCTGTTTTTTTAAAAGGTGTTTAGGCAGTTTTTATTTTATGTCTTTAAAAAATTTTTTTTACTATTTTATAATTTTGTTTATATTTTATCCTTTTTAATTCATTTGACATTTAATTTAATTTATTATGTTTTATATAAATTTGTTTGTTTTCGTGCTTTTATGGTACTTTGTGCCTTTTATGTCTTTCTGTTTAACAGCAGTTTGTTATTAAGTAAATTATTATTTTTATGATCCTTTTTTATTTTATACCTTTTTTATACACTTGTAGTTTTATTTTATGCTTTATTTTTTTATTCACTTTAATGCCATTTTATTTCATCCAATTTATTGTTGTATTTATTATTACAATATTATCATCAATTATTTTTATTATATACTATAATCTATATGCACATTTTTAATTTATACTTTTTTTAAACACATCTTTAAAAAGTTATGCCTTTAATATATGTATTTTATACTTTATTCAGTAATGTTTTGTTTTATACTCTTTATTTTATGATTTCCCTTGTTTTTAAATGATCCCTTTTTATGTATCCTAATTTAATTGTTGTTTTTAACTGTTTAATTTTGTTCCTTTTCGGCTTGTCAGAGAACAGAAAAGACAATGAGAAACGGATTGGGAAGTGGCTTCTCGCAACTGTTCAAAGAGCCTGTGTGAATTTAAAGGAACATGTGAATCTGTGTCTGCACTTGTTCATGTGTAGTTTGTGTCTGTGTGGTCTCCAGAGATCAGTGCGATCAAGCTTGCGCGTGAGCAGCAGGTGGCGCAGGCGCGGAGGAAGGCCACACCCGTGGTGGGCGACATGAGGCCGCTGGCGGACGCCCTTCCTGAACTCTCCCTGCTCCTCCCGTCTCTCAAAACCTCTGCTGGCGCACGGCAGAGAAACAAAGCGTAAGCCTCCGTTTTCTCATTACTACACACAAGCTCTGGGAACATTTATGCAGATTTGTGCATATTTTCTGGCGTGAATGAGCTTCTCAAAACATCAATTCATACAAACAGATTTCATTCAACACCTCTTTCTCTTTTATTGGATTCATTTTCTGCAAACCAATTTACATCTTTTCTTTTTCTGCCCTGTTGAGGTCTATATATATTTACTGAATGTTTATAGTACATTTAAACTATTCATTTTTATATTTCCCCAGAAAGATATCTAATAAAATGCCAAAGGACATAACATAATCTCATAAATCTCAGTTTCATTTTGTTTTACAAATGAATTCTGCGTCAACAAAAACTAAAAGTCTTAAGTAATCACAGATCACTGGAAGCTATGAAAATACATTGGTCAATAACAACAAATAATATATTTATTAGTGCTGTCAAATGATTAGTCGCATCCTAAATAAACGTTTTTGTTTACATTATATATGTGTGCTCTTTTGTATATTTATTATTTATATATAAATGCACACATATGCATGTACATATTTAAGAACACTTATACACTTAAAATATTTATATATAATATAAATTATATTAACATAAATATATACATGGAAATATTTTCAAAATATATACGTGTTTGTATTTATATATGCATAATAAATATACACAGAACACAGAAAATCTAATCGGCTTGTAATTGGTCTTTACTTTGGAGTGATTTTGTTCTGCATTATTGTCTTTTTTTAATGTCTTTTTATTTCCGTTTTAGTTATTTTAGTACATTAAGGTAAACTAAATGAAAGTTAGAATGATTGCCTTGGCCACTATCTGAAATATATATTTTCTTCAGTTAAAGTTTATTTTATTTAAAGTGACCCAAATGTTTTTACTGTTATTGTTTTAGTTAACTATAATAACCCAGGTGTTAAAATGTAAACCTTAAACCGCAGACGAAACTCTTCAGTCGCCCCATAAGCATATTATAGTAAAAAGTAGATTTATATCGCACACAGGCTCTCAATGTATTTCTTAAGAAATTAAGCATGTCACGTGTCGACAGCAATTCACACCGTTTTGTAGATTAATCGACTCACAACTGTTTAACTGCTTTGATTCAAACCACATCAGTCTGTTTTCTCCGTTTGTTTGTGGTGTTCTGTCTGTTTGTGGTTTGATGTGTTTTGAAGTCTTGCTTTGTCTTGAATGAGTCATAAATAACACTTGTGTGAAGAAAGCCTGTGCTCTGGAGATCTTCAAAGCCCGTCTCCAAATATGCCTCTACATCTCTCTATATTTAACACACTTGAGCTTTTTTCTGACACGTGTTTTTTTTTTGTTTGTTTTTAAGTTGATGATAAATATAAATTGTTTCGCATGTAACACAATTGTTTGTTCTTGTTTCTCATCACAGTTTGGTTAAGAAGAAACCAGAACCCACAAACTTCAGCTTGATGAAACCAGCCCAGAAACGAAAACTACTGTAAGACAATACCTTCCCTTTTATTTCCAAGCTTTGTCATGACAGTTGAGCACATTCTTTGTTGAATGAAAATTTAAAATATATTAAACGAAAAATACCAAATCGTAATGTGAGAAAATACCAAATCGTAATGTGAGAAAATACCAAGTCGTAATGTGAGAAAACACCAAATCGTAATGTGAGAAAACACCAAATCTTTTGAGGTAAAAAGATTATTAAAAAATAATACCCTGTGTTTTGTAACATGTAATGTTTAATGTGCGTAAGCTGCAGGAATTATTCAATTGCAAGCCATTTAAAACAATTTATTTGCACATTTTTATGCAAAATATAGATTCCACAGGATAATATTTCAAAAAGACACTGATTGCAAATGTGGCTACAATTATTGGTGAGAAGAAAGTATTAACCTTCTTTATTTTTAAATTATTGTCATGACAATTAAACACATAACATTAATAAAAAATAAAAATAAACGAAGTTATTTAAAAAATGTACATTTATAATTTAGATAAAATATTTTTACTTATTATTATAAATAATTGTATTGTTTTAATCTATCTATCTGTCTGTCTGTCTATTTTTACACACACACACACACACGTGTATGCACTGTACAAATTTAGCAGGTCTGGTTTAGTCACATAACATTTTATTTGTGCACAGATATTATAACAAAGTCAACTGAATCTTTACATTTGTCTGGTTCCAGCGAGACTGAAGCATCTCACTTCAGCGAAGCCATGAAAAATCCCGCCTTCAAGACCAACCTTTTAGCTTCGCTTGGTGATCACCTGCGAAAACGTCTCAAACAGGAAGAGGAACAGAGTTAACCGCGACTCTGCTGCGCCGCCCTGTTGGTAGAGTCCAAGAACTGTATTTATCATACGCTGGTACATCGAAACAAACAAATACAGTAAAACCGGTTTTGGACTTCCAGAACAGGATATGAAAATGAAGAGGAATCCAGAGATTTGCGTAACTTGCTTTATCTGACATGCATAAACACTATGGAGGAAACGGTTTATCGCGGTTTCTCAAGTGTAATACCGTAAATGAGTTTTATGGGCTTGCTTTAATAATCATGTTGCCAGATATTTAATGAGTGTTTCCACGCCGTCTGTTCCACATGGTCTTGGCAAGATAAAAAATAAATCCATTGGAAAATGATTATGCATATGTTTTTTTTCTACTTTATTAGCAGCACATATTAAGAAAAGCTTGGCTTATAACAATAAAACGGTAAAAATAAAAACTCCATAGGCTTAAACGGCATTAAAAATGATGCATTCCTTACTATGAAACCGACTCTACCTGCTGCTTTCGTTCATTGAACATCGCAGACAAAAGCCTCTAATTAAAGCAAGATCTGATATATCAGACGTTTAGCATGTGCTTCTGTATTTCTATGGCAACACGTCGCAGAAAGAAGGGATGGGCGGATGAAGGAGAAATGTGCACCCAAAGCCTGTCATTAACCCGACTTCTCTTCATGGCTTCATGAGCGCAGACTGATGGGGCTCTTTGATGTCTGATATCAGGGAGGGAGGACCTTCTTTTGGGTCTCGTCTCAGCCAAACTGGATCCACTTCACAATCCCATCATGTGTGTAAACGCAACATTATGAAGTAGCAGAAGCACACATGTAATGTTTGTGATTAGGTGAGAGAGGACTGTGGGTGTAGATGGATGTTCTTCACCCACACGAGATTCATCTTCAGCCTGTTCTTGTTGGTCTTTCCTAAATCCATTTATTATAGGATAAGAAACTCTATGTATGATTTCAATGACAGATAGTTTAAAAGAAAAGCAACATTTCCGTATTAATATCTGCTCGGCGATAATCGTAGCCACATTTGCAATCAGTGTCAGAAATGAACAATATTCCTGACTTTCGTTTCTGTCAATGCAACTGTGTTGAATTGTTCGCAATTGAATTAATTCTTTATTCAAGTAATTATGTTAAATGTTACATAAATAATATATAAAGTTATAAAACATCACATACCTTCAAGGTTTTTTTTTTTTCAAATCTAGATAGTTTCTTTTTGCCTACTTTTGTTATTTTGTGTTTATTAATTATAACCTGACATTTATGAACCTGGTCAGTAGTCATTTACAATATTTATAAATTTTTTGACATTTAAAGAGAGTGATGTATAATTCTCAATTTAACTTTGTCTATCACTAGAAAAAAAATCTTCAGATTCAATAAAAAAAAAAAAATACCATGAAAAGACAAGTGTTGTATGATGTACAATAGCTAGATTGAAATGAATTCTGTGTGTTTGTACAACTGATTATAAGGTCAATTATGAATCTTAGGTGAAAGCATTAGTGAGTCTCTCAAAATCTGACAAGAACATGACTTGGCGATAATGTAAAGGAAGACTTTATGAATATAGACATTGAATATGATTGTATTTTCTCGTTGTGACATTATATTTTTTGACAGCTAAGTAAAGGCCATTAATTATGTTACTAGTCATTGAGTTACTTTAGCCTACTATTTCTACAGTTATACGAAAAAATGCTATGTTATAGTAATAATGAGCTTTTTAGTCTTAATGCACATAGCACAAGCTTAATTTTCATCTTTTGGTCTCAAATTCTTGCAGCGTTTCTAAAATCAGATTTGGCTGTTATATAAAGCAATATGCGTCAGTAGATGGAGGCGGCCGTTGCTCGCGTGCGCGTGCTCTTCATCCTTCAGCGGGTCAGGCTCGCACCCGCACCCCAGCCCCCCTCAGATGAGTGAGTCACACACACACACACACACACACACACACACGGGGTCAGAACCAACCGTCTCAAATGTATGTATTTTTTATGTAAAAATATTTATAAAATTCTATATTTTATTTAAATGGAAAATAATATTTTTTTATTTTTATTTATGCACATTTGGATTCAAATGCTAAATAATCCAGTGATGGCTCGGGATCTGTTTCAGACGGTCATTTAGTCAGATACTATTTTGTAAGTAGCCTTTGTTGTAGTATGCAATGATTAAATCCAGCAATTCAGCAAGTGCCATCCATAAATACATAAAAAAAAATAATAAAGATATATTTATATATAATATATATATATATATATATATATATATATATATATATATATATATATATATATATATATATATATCAAATTTTGCGTAAAAATATATAATGTGTGTCATGATGAAAATGTGAAAATTGTGTCTGGTGTTTCTTTTGGTTGGTCAGTCACACTAATTAATTATATAAATATTTTATTTATTATATAATATTAAATAATATTTTATTTATTATATAATATATATATATAGGTAAACATTGGAATACATACAAACATTTAAATGAATTTAAAATAAATTTAAATGTAAAATATTATATATATATAAACACAAATGTGTACTGTATGTATACATTCTGCCATTTTTACGTAGGCTATAATATATAGGCTATAATTATATATATCAGATTTCCTGTTTAACAAGTATGATTAAAAATGCAAAGGAATCTTTTAAAATAAAGAGAAAGAAAGTATACTGTAACAGAACAGTTATAATAACAGAACAGAACAGAATAATAATGCAGCTCTTAAAGAAAGAAAACAGGTAGTAGTCTTTAAAATTTCTCCGTACAAGTGAAACCATACGACCGTCTCCCTGACCAATCAGCGCTAGAATTTGGCCCGTCGAGCTCTGATGCACCAATCAAACGACAGAGAGTAGAAGAGCCCGCCCACCCTCTGACCAATCAGGTGTCCGCATCGGTTAGAACCCCTTTACGTCACCGTATTCGTCTCACCGATGCAAACGCGCATAATTGAATGACTCGCGGTGTGATGTACTGTAAGGCTCCGCGTGCTTTAATTCAACGAAAAACCACACGTCCGCTCTTCTAATACATTTATCTTTAATTCAGCATTTACGTTTGATTTCGTGGACGCTTTTTGTTCATCAGGATTCATCTCATCCCAGGATAGCAACCCAGCATCACACTGTGAGTAATATTCAAATTTATTCACGGACTAAATTATATATGCAATGCTTTTAGTCTACATTAACGTGCGTTTTACCAATACTACAAGATACCTGTATCAAATAAACAGTGATATTAATACTAATGAATGGTCCGTTATCTACAGTTCAGCATCCAGTGGTCCAGAAATGACTTCTGCTCACACACAGATGCTGATGTGCTGGATTATTTTTTGTGTTATTCAAATTAGTAACCAGACAAACTGAGTTGCATCCAAATGTATGGTTGACCAGCATTGACTGATGAGATTCTGGACACCCAAGTCAAAGGAGCATGTGTCCCAACTGCTTTTGTCTCTCATGAGGGCCAGCAGTTGGTTTCTGTGCACTGTTAGGGACGTTTTTTATATATATTTATTTATTTTACACATATATGTAAGATTATACATGCCGATGTTTTAAGTTATGGTGTATTTTAAATAGTACATTTTAAATAATATTAATAATAAAATGCATATTACATTATGATATTAATTTGCTAACACTTTTATTTTAAGGTGTCTTTGTTACACAGGTTACATGTACTTATTATTATAATCAAAATTAATTATGCATAATTACATGCAAGTAAACCTTAATCCTAACCCTAACTATATAGTAAGTTAATGTAGTTAATTAATATTACTCCGTACTTAAATGCATAATTACAATGTAACAAAGACACCTTAAAATAAAGTGCAATTAATTTAAACCTCAGACCTTTTTTGTTGTCTAGGTTATTGTTTGATATTTCTAATCAAAGTTTATTAGTTTTATTTTATTATTTGTATATATATATATAATTCCAAATATATATTATATATAATATTTTATATATTTTTTCATATTTGCATATAAAACATCCATATAAACAATGCATACATTTTGATTAAATGGAAAAATAAATGAACACATAATATAATATTATGTATAAAAGGATGTAATATATAGGGGCACATGAATCCAGATTAATTTTAAGTCTCTGTCGCTGTTCTGTACTGATGCTGAAAACGGCTTTGTACTTTTGTTTGGATTCCAAATTCCAATCATAGTTTGTTTAAGGAAAAACTATCTAAACCACTTGCCCGGGCGAGTATGAATTCTGCAAGTAAAGAAATGACGTGGAATTGAGCCTGGTATGATAGAAATGAAAGAAAGAGAAAATACACAGAGGTCGAGCAGAATACAGAGATCAGAGCATTTTAAAAGTTTTATTAGTATTTTAGACTGGGTCCCTTTCGGTGTCTAACAAGGTCTTCATCCATTCCTGGACTGCTTTGAAGCGCAGTGATGATGGTCAGTCCTAGCACATATCGGCCAGACGTCAGGCAGTTTGCCAAACCTTGATCTTTCAGAAGAGCTCTTTAACAGAAATTGCATTTGGTTAGATGATCTTACTGAATTGCTGAGCAGCAACCCGTTTTACATCAAACAGTTTAGAGTTAGGATGAGAATAAACTAAAGTTCTCTATTTCCATATCACACACTGCACTGAAGCCGCATGAATATCACCTTGTGGAAAACAACCATAGGCGCAGTAGATTAGGAGCGCAAAAGTAGCCAAACCCTGTGCAAAATCTGCTTTTTATTTTGCTAAACTATTAAAAGAGGCACTGTAACAATTGCATCATTTAATATAACATTATCAGATATTTCATGTGTAATATTGTCTATTTCGTTATGTACATTTTCAGTTTAAATATGTAAATAAACAAGACATTTTTATTCATAATTAATTTCTTAATATTTAATGCAGTCCTGATATGAACATATTTCACAATCTATAATGTTCAACAGTTTCCATCTTCGCGTTAATGTCTTGTAGTCTGAACCTGCCCATTAATAACTTAACACGTTTATGACCGCTCAACATCAGCTTATGCGTGTCTTTTATTTTGGAAAAACTTTACTTTTTATTTGGTGTCAGTTGTTGGTTTCCTCTTCCTGGTTCATTCCACCTGTTTGTCATGTGTTTGCTGCTCTCTTATGCTGGAATCAACACATGAGCATATCGGTGAGTGTGCTGTGGTTGTTGTTGTTTGTTTTGTTTTGTTTTTTAATTAATTTCAGTGTGTATATATAAATATTTATCACAGCCTGCATTTGCCAAAATTGCATTTGCTTCTTTCTTAATCCGATTTAGAGAAATGTAGAATTACATCACTTGCTCATCAATGGTTCCACTGCAGTTAATGGGTGCCGTCAGAATGAGAGTCCTAACAGCTGATGAAAACGTCACAATAATCCACAAGAAATCCAAACCACTGCTCTAGCTCGTCAATAAATGTCTTGTGAAGTTAAAAAGCTACGCGTTTACAAGAAACAAATCCAGGGCATTTGAATTTTTAAAATCCATTATTAATGATAACTTAAAAGTTAAATCACTTTTTTCCTGTTTTGGGCTGTTTTCACCTATATATGTGCATATTTCCCTCCTGATTCAGAAGAGATTACTTTTTCACTGTAAAGAAATATTATGGATGGGAGGCTGTATCCATATTAATAGTAGTATTTAAGCAACACATAGAAGATAAAAAAATCTGAATAATTGATTTTTTTTTTTTTTTTATGATGTTAATTGATGGACTGGAGTGGCGTGGATTACTTGTGAATTATTAAGATCAGCTGTTTGGACTCTCGTTCTGACGGCACCCATTCACTTCAATGGATCCACTGCTGAGCAAGTGACAGAATGCAACAGTAAATATCTCCAAATTCATTCCCATAATGAAACAAACTGAATTCAAGCTGCTCTTGCATTCATTTTAGGCCGACTATTTTTTAGATCGTTGGCTGATGCTTTTGGTTGATTTATTGAATTGAAAACGGGTTAAGCACATTGCATTGTGGGATACACCGTACCATGCAGTGCACTCTAGAAGTATACTGTGTTTTTTGGTGAATATAGTAAGGGAAACGGCACAAAATGTGATGTAGTTCCAGCATCTAATTAAACAGGCCATGTTAAGTAGCCAAGCCATGACCCCTTTGGTTAATAACTGAAGCTAATTACTCAACCAGAAGCAGATGAACTGAATAATATCAACAGAAAACACAGCGTTACAGCAGGTGGACATTTAGCTCGAGTCTTTGTGCTGAAGTGGCTCGTCTCCTCATGAAGAGGTGAATTTATAGTGCCCCTCTTTGTTTTTTTGTTTTGTTTTTTTTGTTGGAGTCACGAGCCAGCTGTTAGCAAAGACAACTGAAGCGCCTCTAGCTGAATCATCGGGTCACGAAGCATGAATCATCGTTTTTTTGCCTCATGGGTTGCGTGAGAGGCACTCTTTCTGTATTTTACATTGTCACTCGAAAACACTCAGTGTTATGTTTCTTGTACTAAATATGTCAAACTTTAGCTGGAAGATTTCAGATTTTGGGCAACTGTCGCTGAGGGGGGTGAGAATGCTAATGCTAATGCTAACAGACAGCTTTCTTGGGCTTTTCCTCTAATCTGTGGGTTGTTGAATTATATTAAAAATAGTAGTTGTGCTCTTGTTGTTCAAGTTGTTTCTGTATTGAGAGCTTTACAAGAGAGAAGAAGATTTAATCCATCGCTTTAATGAGCTTCTGTCGGGCGACTGCATCTGTAAAGCAAATAAATGAGGTTTTTGAGAGCTGAGAGTCGAGTAAAGATGGATTACAGAAGACTTGACTGTTTAGTTTGATCTACGCTGAGGGACTTTAAGACAGCAAGAAATGCCTCTTTCTGGGGCTCTAGGTTTCTAGTAGTTGTTAAATTAAAACTAATATGGATATATATGTGTATGCTTTTGACATAAACTGGTAAGTAGGTATCATCAGGGGGTATTAATATCTTTTTCATTGTGAGATTGATTTTGTGTGCATTTCTTGGACAATTGAGGAATGAGACTCATTTGCGGCTGACACACGGCGAAACATTTGTTCGTGTCCCTTCAGATACGAGCCCATTAGAGTTGTAGGGACTCGGTGAACTTATTCAACAGGAACATTTTAATTTGATTTCTCTAGAGAAGGTCTAACCACTTTTTGACATTTGTTTTCAAGCTTGTTTTCCCCGGATTATAAGGATGTGCAGAAATGTACTTTCTTTCTTTTTTTTTTTTAAGTAACTATGTGGTTTACCTGCACAACTGGTTGAATAATTGATCTTTATAGACGCCCTGTTTAATCAAGACTTTTTACAAATTTATAATTTATAAATTTGCAATTTAAATTCTATATTACATTATTATTATGAATTGCATTATATGTGTGTTTTATAAAAGTGTTTAGAAACTGTTTTTTTTTTTAGTAGTTTATCATCTTTTTTAGAAACGGATGCAATAAAATCTAGTTTTTTCTCTTTAGAAAAATGAAAGCTACTTTATGAATCATAATTATATAAATTTTACAGATCACATTGTACATATGCAATAAATATGCAATATGTACATGTGCTTTCCAGGAGTCAAAAGGAAATTATGATTAAGATTGTTCTGTAAATACTAGCCAGTCATTTTTCATATAATTGCAGCTATTTATTTAACTTTTTATTTAATTTCCTTTTTTTAATTGGATTTAATTTAAGTATTTTTTTTAATATATATTTTTTAAATTTGTATTTATCACTTGTTTTTAATACTTTTTATTCTAAATATTTCTAGTATTTAAATTGTTATATTCTTGTTTTTGTATTTTACAATCATTAAAATTATTTAAAAAAGAAGAAATGAATATTCATGTAACATCACAGTGTTCGTGACAATATTTAATTTTCTAAAATTATGTTTTCCCAGCCCTGTGATTTCATTTGACGTGCCTCTTGATGTTACATTTTAATTCGGAAACAAAACCAGCTTTTGTTTAATTAGCCGCTGTTTCCAGCAGCTTGTTTTCATCTCGTAAATGGGGCTTTGTGTATTTTGCGCAGTTAAATTGCGACCGCGGAGTCGAACTGCGGGATACTGCTGTGTTTATTTTTAGCTTTAATTGTGAATGTTAAACAAAAGGCGGCCGCACACAACCTGAGAAGATTACACAGGGAATCATTAAAAATATTATTTGTTTGCCGCGCCGAGTCATAAACGATGTTTTCTGGGAAGGTTTCCTCCTGTGGGCTCTGCAACCAGGACTCATTTTAGTGTTTTGTTTTGTTGCTGTCAATGTATGGCAACAGATAATAAGCTCATATCCTTTGAAAACATTAATTCAGAGGCATTTGTCTAAGTATTTGAGTTTTGGCTGGGCTTGGATACAGGCACTTACATGCTAAATGTATGCAGATTGAGACTGAAAGTCTAGTGAGCTCAAATTCTTAATGAATTAATAAAGGGATGTTGACATGATGAGAAAATGTTCAGGGTCTCTGGTAATGCTTTTTAATATTTCAACAGTACAATACAGCAGTTTATGTGTGTGAGAGAAAGAGATACAGTTTTATTGTGTTGTAATAGTGGTTTAATTTTATATTCTATCACTATTTTGCCCCATTAAATGGTAATATTTACAGATATCCAACCATAGGTGAAATGGTGAAATCAAAATACAGAGAAAATCACCTTTAAAATTGTCCAAATGAAGTTCTTAGCAATGCACATTACTAACCAAAAATTAAGTGTTGGTAGGAAATTTACAAAACATCTTCATGATCTTTACTTAATATCCCAATGATTTTTGGCATGAAAGAAAAATTGATAATTTTGACCCATACAATGTATTTTTGGCTATTGCTGCAAATATACCCCAGTGACTTCAGACTGGTTTTGTGCTCCAGGGTCACACACAGACAGACACACACACACACACACACACACACACATATATATATATATATATTGGGGTGTAACGATACATGTATTAGTATAGAACCGTTCAGTACATGGCTTTCGGTTTGGTATGCATTAGAAACGATTCATTGGACTAATCCCATTATATTTAGGAAAAAAACCCTTGTGTGTTTGAAATATAATGTTCTCAGTGCCACTGCGCTCAACAAGACAACCCAAATGACGTAACAGGCATCGTGCTGTGTACCCAGCAGCCCTGTGATAACCTCCCCTTGCTGGGGTGCATCGAAAAACGATGATCTTGTATCGAGCTATAGACAATAGCCAGAGATACCGTCAAAAACAACAAGAGGATTTGGCATTTCCAAATAATGTAGGCCTGTTACACTATTATTTTTTTATTAGGCCTATTATTATTATGAAGTTACTTTTATTATTAAATTAAAATTACAATTAATTTGCCCTGCAATAATTACCAAATAACTAACGCTCTGTTAGGATAACAAAAGATTAGGCTATTTACTCCTCAATTAAACTGTTTTAAAAAAAGTTATTTTAAAACAGGTCTATACAATGAAATATAGGCCATTCGTTTAAACATTAAAGGGGTCATCGGATGTCCATTTTCCACAAGTTGATATGATTCTTAAGGGTCTTACTGAAAAGGCTGTATCATACTGTAGATTGGTTAAAATTTCTCAGTGGTAGTGTACTACGATGCTACATTCATTATTACATCCAACAACAAAACACCTCAATCGCTTAGGAGTCATTCTTGTCTACATCTGCTCCGACGGTGAAACAGTGGTGGACTGATGACATCTCACTCAGGGCGGGACTAAGGTAAAACACTAGTGTCAATCAAACTATCGGGGGAGGGGCCTGTTTTTGTGATGTCACACAGTGTTCCAGTGGCTCAGTGGTAGAGCATTGCGTTAGCAGCGCAAATGGTTGTGGGTTTGATTCCCAGGGAACACACATACTGGTAAAAAAAAAAATATTGCCTGAACAATAAGTTGCTCTGGATAAAATTTAAAGATTGAGATTGGCTTGAACTGAGAAAGGGGAAATTATTATTTTTTTAAATCACTGTTTGGCTCTTTATCATTACAGGGTGGTTGTGTATACACTCAACACACATTTCAGTTCAAACTAGTTGTAAAAGTGCATGTCGCATCGGACGACCACTTTAACACTCGTAACAACCTGTTTAACTCAAAATTGGTTTCTTCTTATTTTTTTCACTATGTAATATTAGAGTTATATACCATTATCAGCATATTATTAGTTTCTTGTTGTATCTGAGAGAATATGAGCGTCAGATGCCGAGAGCGGCAACGACATGAAGACGTTCATCAGTATAACTCTAGCACAAAGTTTTCACGTTGCTTGTGTGATATCCATTGGCTCGCCTTCATGGTTTAAAATCGAAGAATTTCCAACATTGCGACATAACCAATTAACCCCCCCAACCCCCACACGTACCGAAAACTAAATGAACCACGACACCACTGTGTCGTATCGAACCGAACCATGAATTTTGTGAACCGTTACACCCATAATACATATATTTAAGTAGTAATATAAAAAGTATTTTACTTCTTGCTATTTTATATATTTTTATTTAATAAACATTTTATTTTTACAAAGAAAGTAATTTCATTACTGTTTAATAAGAGGCTGGTGGCTGTTTATTAATAGTGCTAAAACCCACTTAAACATTTATAGATTTTATTTTAATTATAGATTTAAATGCATTTTATTTAGCCTGCACTTCAATTTTGTTTTAATTTGTATTGTTATAATTATTATTAATTACTAGAAAATTTATTTTATTTTTTATTGTCGAATAAGTGACCAGTAGCAACATTTCATAACGCTCAACATCTTACCAATGTTTCAAAAGAGCACTGAAGGCAGGCATGGTTTAATGTGTCCTTCATTCAGTCGATGGTAACGTCATGTCAGGGCTTGTATTTGTGTTCACACAGTGCAGGAGCTGGTTTATTGTGTGTGAGTTTATAACTCATCTCAGAGCTCAGCCAGAAACTCTTCCGGTGTCCTGTCCTCCTAATATGCTGTTAGTTAAAGTAGTCTTACTTTAATGGTCTCTTTTCCATGTCCAGTTTTCTCTAATAGCAGTTTGTGTTGGCTATGACAGACGTTCTTTTTTTATATCAGTTTTTTTTTTCTCTTTTAATGTCTGCTTCTCATGCAGATGACTGTCTGAATGAAAAAGAGACAGTTTAGGACTTCAGTTCCCGTTCAGGACAATGAAGCCCCACACAAAACGCACACACATGATGTTAAGGCAGTGGATGTTCTCGTTTTAAGGTCTGACACGGTTAAGGTCATCCTGAATCCTTTAGCAAAATCTGCAGTGTCCTAAAAAAA
Organism: Carassius auratus; assembly: GCF_003368295.1. Lineage (NCBI taxonomy): Eukaryota > Metazoa > Chordata > Actinopteri > Cypriniformes > Cyprinidae > Carassius > Carassius auratus. The sequence continues at coordinate 5,149,588 of NC_039264.1, read as the reverse complement.
CAGCACATCATACCAGAAGCCCTTTTGAGCTTTTCTTCTCTGATTCACCTCAAGTAATGAAGAACCCAAACTAGCACTTATTCGGTTTATCCAGTTCTCCCTTTACACCTTTTTGTTTGTTTGTTTACCTAGCTACATATTTGACTGATAATATCTTATTTAAAAGAAGTGTATGCACTGAAACGTGCCAAATTTGTACTTTCAGCGCGACCCAATTAAAATGAGGAGCGGGATTTTTACCCAATAAGATTTAGCAAAAATGGAAAGAGTTTGGTATCGTGTGATTAAATGTTTTCGTACAGAATGCAAAGGCACAATGTTTATGATACTATTTAGTTTGCTTTATGTGTATTTGTTTATTTGTGTGTCTTCTTTCGTCGCAGCTCTCTGAATGTCCTGACTGATTTGACGCGAGTTTGAGTTGGCGGGAAGTTCCCCTCGTGTTTTGACTGTGTGCACAGCGCCGTCTTCTGGCAGCTTTTAGCCACTGCGTGTCAGGAGCAGAGACGCTGTGTGAGCTACACGTTTAAACTACAGAACAGTAGTACATCTTAAACCTGCTGCTGAATTTGACTCATTTACATGTTTCTATTCCTGCGAGTTTGTAATATTATTATTTGCCCCCAATTTTTTAAATTTAAATGTATAGAATAATTAATAAATTAATTAATACAAATTATGGGAATTAACTTAACATTTGTTTTTCCATAATTTATAAATGAAATGCATAAATAGGATAATTATTAAATAAAGGGAATGCAAAATATGTGATAAAACTAAAATGTGATGTTTTATGTTTTTATTTTTTATTACTTCACTTATTTTATTTATTTCATATATATATATATATATATATATATATATATATATATATATATATATATATATATATATATATATAGTTTTTTCAATAATTTATTAATTAAATGTATAAGATAGTTACTAAATAAAATAATGCAAATATGGGAATAAAATAAAATTATTTTTATATTTTGTATTACTTTTGTATACATTTTATTATTATACTTTTTTTTACAGTTTATTTTCCATAATTTATCAATTAAATGCATAAATAGGATAATTATTAAATAAAGGAAGGAAAATATGTGATAATAAAATCTACAAATGTTTTGTTTAATGTTAGTTAGTTTTCATATTTTGTATCACTTCACTTATTGCCTTTATTGTTTTACTTTTTTATATATTTATTTAGTTTTTCCATAATTTATTAATTAAATGTTTAGGATAGTTAATAAACCAATGAATGCAAAATATGGGAATAAATGTTTTATTGATGCTTTTAGTTAATTTTCATATTTTGTATTATATTTTGTTTTCCCATCATGTATAAATTAAATGCATAAATAGGATAATTATTAAATAAAGGAATGGAAAATATGAGAATGAACTAAAATATGTTTTATGTTAGTTTTTTCCCGTATTTTGTATTACTTCAACTTATTATCTTTTTTATTTACATTTTTTACATTTTCTTGTTGTTTTTCTATATTTTATAAATTAAATGCTTAAATGGGATAATTAAGAGAATGCAAAACTTGGCAATAAACTAAAATACCTAAATGTGATTACTAAAAAAAATATTTATAATAATATAATATACGTATATATTGTACTATGTTCATTTAGTATCTCTTTTGTTGTTGTTGTTGTTATAGTTATTTATTTTATTGATTAATTGCAGGTTTGGTCCTTTACAAGATCCGTCATTTACACTGAAGATGTTTAACTGATCTGATGTAAATATGATATCTCTGAGATCTCTGTTCTTTTGTTACAGGTCTCAAATCTCCCTGAAAGCCTTGTAAAGAAAAGGAGGCTACACATACAGGTGGGTTTCACATATATAGCTTGATTTTTATATTGGATATTAATCTGCTGCTCAGATGACTGATTATTAAGATTGGTGATGGATGGCACAGAAATTGTGATGAAGTTGTCCTGAATGTCCAGCAGAGGGAGGCAGAGGTTTGTTTATGTGTGTGTGTACTCTGACTTCACCTCTTGCTTTCCTTTTGCCTCAAAATGTTTCTGTGTGTGGAGTTTTCAGTGCGCTTTGTTGACATGTACACATCAGAAACTGAATTATGTAACTGAAATTACAAGAGCCTTCGGATTTAGTCTAAGAACACCTTTTTGTGTTAAGTTTTGTGGAGTGATTTATTGGACTGAAGCCATGTGTGATTGAGAGGTGAAGTATGTGTGACAAAGAGGTCGCTATCTACTGCCTACTTAAGAGGACTTGTTCTCTCAAATATAATTTCTGGTCAAATATAATGTTTTGAAACTTTATATAAAAGTTTATATTTTATAATAAAATTTATAAATTCAATTAAAAAAATAATATTGTTTAAAAGTAGTTAATTTATAATTTATTTGTTAAAATAAATTATATTTATTTGCATTTTAATTGAACAAAAAATATTTCAACTTAAATATAATATTCATTTAATTTAAATGTTTACTGTTAATTTAAGTTTATTGAACTGTATGTAATGAAAAATTGATTCTAAAAATTAATTTTTATTAATTTTATAATCAATTTAATTAAAATAAATGCATTTGTAATTTAATTAAAAGGTAAATAATGAAATATTTAAAATTTACATTTTGATTTAATAAAATAGTTGTAAAAAATTATTTAAATGTATTTAATTCTAATGAATGCATTTTATTGAATTTGTTACAATTTATAATAAATAAAATATATTATATTTATATTTTAATATAATGAAACTAATTAATGTAATCTAAAATTAATTTATATATATATATATATATATATATATATATATATATATATATATATATATATATATATATATATATAATTAAAGTGAGGATTTTAATTCATTTAAATAAAATTTGATCTCAACTGATGAAGAATTGGTGAACAACAGATATCTGTCTTAATGCTGATAATGTCAGTCAAATTAAGCACAATTAAATACACTACTTAAGTATTTTAAATGAAATTGAAATCATTTTCTTTCAACTGAATAAATAAAGTTAAAGATTAATAAAAAGAATAGTTTAGTTGCATGTTGATACCATGGTGCTCTAAATATAAAAAATAAAATTCAAATCACATTTAATACCTAATCTTACTTTGATTTAAATGACATGTAGTTAACTTTAATGTAGTAAAAAGGTGACTATTAATGATAAGAGTGGTCAACAATAGCTATTAGTGTTGAGTTGTGTTGCTAACTGTCAGTTAAGTGCTGTTCTGTAAGCATTTGACTGAAGAAAGAGGCGAAGCGGTTTGAGAAACACGAGGGATCCACCCCTCCCTCTCTCTCGCTCCCTCGCTCCCTCGCTCGTGTCCGAGGTGACTTCAGAGCGCGAGATGTGTTCACGGTTAGTGTACGGCGCTATGGCTCAGAGTCAGAGCTGCTCTCCAAGCATGGGCGAGTATTACTGCCTCGTTCGCAGGAGGTTCAAGAGAAGACGCAAGAAACGATCCGAACGCAAAGGTAAACCCCTTTTCTTTCCACACTTTTGAGTCGCTCTGGATCAAAGTTCATTTGTGTGGACGTTTACTCGTGAACATGGACTCACAAATGTTTGTTGACGTAAACGTTTGCGGTTTTTTTTGTCACTTGTTTTTCTCGTTTTGATTTGATTGTTTATTAGTTTAAAATTAAAACTGGAATCTACAAAAAATGTAGGAACTTTTTGGTATTTTGAGTAGATTTAATGTCTGTGCAAATTGTGTGGTAGTTTTAGTATGCTTTTATTTGTGATTTATCAACGCTATTAATAGAGTTCATCAAGGTTTACAAGACTGGGAAACCTAAAAAAAAGGTTTCGGAATTTTGAAACTTGGAATGTTTGGTTCCACAAAGAACCATTCTGTCAAAGGTTCTTTACAGAAGCATCTCTTTCGCAACTTTTTATAATCTGAAGAACCCTCTTTCACCACAAGAACCTTTTGTCAAATAGAAATCAATGTTTTAGGTTCTTTATGGAACCATTTAGACAAAAGTCTATATATAAATGATTTAATCCTAAAAAGAGTTTTTCTTTTTCTAATAATGCACAGCAAACATAACATTTAGAGTTGAGTGTACTTGATTTCTGTTGTGTGTCGTGCTTGTTAATTTTATTTCTGACACTTTATATCAGCATCAGTAACAATGCAAATAAAACTTGGTTTCAACTGCCATGAAAATGTATATTAAATTGACATTAAAGTCAATTTGTCTTTGTATAAAAATAGAATTTACTTTTTAATTTAACAAAATTATATTTAACTTAAATGTTTAATGTTAATTTAAATGTAATTAATTTCTTGTGATTACTTTTCTATTAAATAAATGTAATAAAATTAATAAAGAATGCAGTTTTTAATTTGAATTAAAAAAGAATATTATTTACCTCCTGGCTTAATAAAAATACATATTTCATGTAAATGTGTTTAACTGTATTTATTTTTTATTTAATAATTAATTACAAATATTTTAATTGAATCAATACATATTTTATTTACACTAATAATTATAATAAAAGTTTTTATTGATTTAATTAATAAAGTCATTTGAAATGTGTTTTATTTATATTTACTCTTATTTCAATGAAATTTTAAGTGATTACTAATAACATAAATTGATGATCAACAGATATTAGTTTTCAATTCCGTGTTAATAATATAAGGTAAATGGTGTCATAAAATTTTTTACTTAATTTGAATGTATACAAGTATGTATTTAATGAACTGCCTTTTAAATTGAATAATATACCTATCTATATATAGATCTATCTATCTATCTATCTATCTATCTATCTATCTATCTATCTATATATATATATATATATATATTAATAAAATGAATTATACATTTAATTTATAAATGCCTTTTGTTTATTAATAAAAAAAATCTCTTTGATAATCTACTAGAATGAAAAAAGTGAAATTCTAAAGGAAAAGACAAAAGTGTGTTTGAAGCGGAGAAAGCTGTCGTTGCTGTCTGTGACAGTATCAGGTCTCAGACTGTACACACTGTACTAGTTCCTCCGTTATTTCCGTCTGTCAGCCGTTATTTTCCTGTGTGACTCGAGGTTGGTACGGCGTGTGTGGTGTGGGCGCTGAAGGCAGCAGATAGCAGGTTCAATTCAGACAGCTCCTCATGTGTGAAGTTGAATCCGTCTCATTAGAGCGGCCGCTAATCTCTCTCACCACGGAGTTAGTGCTCAGATAACAGGTCGTTTAGTCAACAGATAACCTTTGAATGCAGATTCCTGATGCTCTGATGCTTGTAGCTCACAGTATCTTTAAGGTTCCTGGACGGAGATCTTGATAAGCAACTGTTCAAATATAATACAACCCTTCCCTCGCCTTTCTTCCCACAATCCTCTTCCAGTGGCCAGCCTCTGTGGTCCAGGAACTCATTTTACAGCTTTCTAGCTGATAAAAGTGTTGTTAAGCAGTATAAATCATAATAATAAATGTACATATAATAATATATAATACAATTATAAGTATATAAATAACAACTCTATATTTTAGTATTAGTATTATTAAATGTTAATATTTATTATTAGTATTTTAATAATGGCTTATAATAATAAATCAGTCATATATTTTAAATGAATATATTTGCATTATCTTATTTATTACATTTTTATTTGAGATTGATTACTTTATACAGCCGTAATAATTCTGTTCATGACTAAATTATTAGAAAACAAAGCCTGGTTATGACAAAATATGGAAATTTCATATTTCAGTAATTCTTAGTTTATTAGATTATTATTTTTTTTTCTAAAGGCAAATTGAATTGATAAGATTCAATAAAATACAAGTTTATATTTGTTGTATATAGTAATATATTTATATATTGTGTTTAGTATATATTTATTTTGTAATTCTAAAAAATAATTAGATTAATAAACGTATTATAAATAAATAAATAAAAAATGTCTGTTTTTTCCGAAAAAAAAAAATACTCACAGTTTTATATATATTATTAAAACTCTATTTATTGTGTATATATATATATATATATATATATATATATATATATATATATATATATATATATACACACACACACACACACACACACTCACACACTCACACACATATCTTTACTAAAACTATTTTTTATATTTTGTTGAGAAAACAGCTTTTTTTTATGTATTTTTTTCCTTCTTTCTTTCTTTTCAGTTGACTGCTGTCTAGGAATAAGTCTGCGGTGGTAAATAATCCCCAAGCAAGGATTAGAAACTTTCTGGCATCAGCTGGGTGAAAATATTCACACACAAAAAATGCCAAATTATTTCCTTTTGGATGCCTGCTTGAAAATATTGAATTTTGAACAGAAATGGGGCAGAGCAAATGAGATAAACATGGTTACTTAAGCGTTCCCACACCCTGTGCCATCGTCTCTCATGCTCAAACATGGAGATAAAGAAACCCATTTCCTCCAGACCAAGTGTAGTGGAGTGAAGTCCTGAGGGACGGACTGTGAGTTTAATCTACTGGAGGGGGGAATAAATTGGGCATTAGCTGAAGCGGTTCAGGTTTGACCAGCCGTGTCCAGCCCACCTGTCTCGTCCTCTCACTTTCACCCGCTCTCGCTCTGATGGACTCGGCGATAGATCCGTCTCTGTGGCATGTGGTGTGGTCTGGAGCTCTGCTGATAAAGTGTGTTATCTGTCGCACCTGTGCTCCACCCGTAGCTTCAGTGGCACCTGTGTTTGCCCCTTCATGTGTTAGGAATAATGGCTGCTTCTAGTTTAAACCAAAATAAAAAGTGGTGTTGTTTGTCGCTCCTGTATGACTGACTTTCTTCTGCAGAACCCAAAAGAAGATCGTTTGAACAGTTTTATCAGCTTTAAGTCAATGGGGTGCAATATAAAACACAACATTGGACCCCATTGACTTCCAATGAGCGGGGGGGGGGGGGGGGGGTGTGGGGGGGTAAATAAGTAAACGATTTTGTCTTGTTTTTCTTCATTTTCAGGCAAAATTTTTAGACTCAGTATAAACTCAATAGGAAAAAATGCAAAGAAGAAATCCTTCTGTCGGAGTACAAGTTCATTTTTCTAGCTCTCTCTATCACACTGCTGATGTGTGTGTGTGTGTGTGTGTGTGTGTTTCAGTTCATGAGTGTTAAATGATGAAATCGCTTGATTGGCTTTACGAATTGACACGCAGCCCTGCCGCTGCCCGCCGAGTCCTTACGGAGGCGACACTAAACGAATGCTGTCATAAAGATTTTACAGGTCCTGCGGTGAAGACACGGCGGTACTGGCAGCTGCTAATTGTCTGAAAGATAGCGAGCTTTATTTGATCAACTCTGATGCTAAAACCTGTGACTGGCTGTTAGCATCGTGCGCTCTAAGAGTTAGTAGAGACCCTGACACATTTACAAAACTGGGCTCACAAATAAAGCAGAACTAGTTGTTTTTATATTACTGTATGTATAACTAATATTGTGACATTTAAATAGGATGTATTGGTCTGTCACTATCTATTTCTATGTTTATCTGTTTGTTTCCCCCAGGGATCATCAACAAGACAATGAATGAAGGTAGGCAGAATATCTTGTGTATTTATTAAAAATGTTATATTAGTTAAATGTTGTGTTGGTTGAGTTTTCATGCGTTTAAAACCTTTAAAAGTGGATCCTGTCAATGTTTTCAAAATTGATTTTTATTAGTGCGGTGAAACGAATAATCACGATTAATCGCATCCAAAATAAACGTTTTTGCTTACATAATATATGTGTGTGTACTGTGTATATTTATTATGTATATATTAATACATATACATGCATGTGTATATATTTAAGAAAAATATGTTATGTTTAAATATTATTAAATATATTTATATATAAATTATATGAATATAAATATATACACATAAATATATGTCAATATTTTCTAAATATATATTGTATGTGTGTGTATTTATATATACATAAAAAAATAATATATATATATATATATATATATATATATATATATATATATATATATGTATATGTGTGTGTGTGTGTGTGTGTGTGTGTGTACACACACACACAGCACATACACGTATATTACGTAAATTAAAAAAAAAATGGATGCTATTAATCGCAATTAATAATTTGACAGCACTCATTTTATGCATTTTATTGTTTAAAAAAGCCCTGGCCATAAAACTGCTCTTTAAAAGTTAAATGAAACTCTTTTCTAAGACTTCAAAATGTCTATGGAAATATTCAGTCACCTTGGTCATTGTAAAATATCTTAAGTGTTGTTTTGAAGTAAAAATGATTGGAAACACGTAATTTCAGTCTCACTAGTGTGACCAAACAGGTTTTCTGAACACTATTATTGTCTTTATTGGTCAGTCCAACAGAAAGCCACGCCCCAAACTCACACCATTGGTTGAGCTCCTGTTGGACAGATCGGGATCTTAAAGGTATAGTTCACCCAAAAATAAAAATTCTGTTGTTAATTACTCAACATCATGTCGTTCCAAAGCCGTAAAACCTGTTCATCTTCGGAACACAATTTATGATATTTTTGGTGAAATCCGAGAGCTTTCTGACCCTCCATAGAGAGCAACACAACTGACACGTCTAAGGCCCAAAAAGGTAGTAAAGACATCACTAAAATAGTCCATGCGGCTTGGTACTCTTATGAATGTGTTTCAAAGACTGACAAAGAAGAGAAAAAATAATTGAATAAAGTTGAATGAAATATTTTTGTTTTCTTTGCGCACAAAAAGTATTCTCGTAGCTTCTTAACAGTAAAGTTGAACCACTGACGGCACACAGACTATTTTAACAATGTTTTTACTACTCTTCTTGGTCTTGACCACGTCAATTGCGTTTCTGTCTATGGAGGGTCACAAAGCTCTCGGATTTCATCAATATTTTATATCAATATCTTAATTTGTGTTCTGAAGATGAACGAAGGTTTTACAGGTTTGGAACGACATGACGGTGAGTAATTAATGACAGAATGTTAATTTTTGGGGGAACTATCTCTTTAAAACAGAGCAATGTTTGGGGTAGGATGAATGCAAGAATGAGTTTGCATTTCTGTTCGACGAAAGCCCTGTTAGTTGCGCTTTCCTTTAATCCCATAAAACATGTAGTACTTGTGGACCGTAATACCTTATAGGCTGACACGGAAAGGTGGTTTCTTTACTTTTGCTGACACTTAGAAAGAATCAGGCCAAGTGTCTTTTTCTATCTGCACAGCACATGCACTCCACACACACACACACACACACGTTTCTCAGTCCAGATCTCTTTCTGCATTTCTTCAGCTCTCCCTTTGGTCTCTCTCACTCCTGTTAGTGTTTCCTGATGAGCTGGAGGGTCGTAGAGCTGAGCTATTGCTCGCGTTCAGGCTGCGTCTTATGATCGTACATCTACCCTTCACTCAGAAAGACCCGCTGTGCATTCTAAGCCGTCTGCTCTCCGTGGTCCTGAATTCATCTTTCTTAGCTCGCAGCTCTCCATGGTGCTGAACAAGAGGGGCGTTTAATGCACCGTCCCGTGCTGTTTTAAACCCCCAAATGCAGTTTCCGACCCGCTAACAGTGTCTGTGATGTCATTTCAACTTAGAAATGCCTTGAGCTGATAGCTGAAATCTCCGATGCTCCGTTAAGAGAGCCAAGTGTTTTTATTTTTGTAACTTTAAGAACGGCGAGGATTAAGAGTTCAAGCCAAAAGTTCAGTTTTATAGTCACAAGCAAGGTTGTAGTAGAAAATGCACAGAAAAACTGCTGTCAGGTAAAAAAGACAATTAGTATAAGATGGAAACAATCCCATGAGGTTGATCTGTGCGCTTGTTCTCGTTTCTAAAAGCAGATGTCGAATGGTGAGTGGTGTTGGCTAATTTATCAATTCCGCTCACTAATGTGCTAGGCGTCACACTGTGAGAAATGCCTCCTATTATCCCACGGCTTTCCTTTTCACGAGGTTTGACATGGCTAACCCTTCTTTTATGGCATTGTAGCGTCGTCAACATCAATCGGTGATCGCCATCAACGAGCAGGTGCACTTATCTCTGAGTGAAACGTGGACCGATTTCGCATGCAGAATATGTGATTTTATCCAGCTCCCGACACCTTATTTTCCACTCCTTGCATTCATAATGGTTTCTAAGAGGGAAGGAGTTTAGATTTCATGTTTATTCACCCAATACATTTTCTCAGCTCAGTCCGGCATCAAATGGGACATTTCGGAAAGATTGAAAAGTTGCGATGACAGGAAATAAAATGGTGTTTATGTCTAGAGCGTCAGTATATCGGCTTTAAAAAGCTTCTGTTGAAGTGCCTGCGTGCGTCACTCGCTTTAATAGCTTTGGTGATTTATCGAGCTTCTCAGGCTTGTTTATCATGGAGTCTCTTATCAACTGTATCCACTTCACTCAGCCCCTTCAAAGTCTCGTGTTGACGGCTGTGTCCTCGTTCAAGCCTATCCGTGTGGACGCTTCCATATCTCCCTGCCTTTGGATTCAGTTATTTTGTTTCTGCCAATATTGGTTTCAAAATATGTTGCTACAGAGGTGTGGCAAAGCATGAGAAAGAAATCGATATTTTTAATGCCGTTTCTAACTGGCATGACCACCGTTTTTAAGCATGTTCAGGTACTGGGTTCAATTAAAAGACGTGCTCCTCCCCAACAGACGTTTAATTCCTCTAAAGTTTTGTCGGTTCTCACTCGAGCTGAGGCTTGAGTGCTAAAAGTGACTGTTTTCTCAAAGCGTGATGATCTGTCTGTCTCTTTCACTGATTCATTAGGGGAATGTTAGCATTTAATTGGGCAATAATTGCACCTGCACATTAGTTGTCTCCCGTCATTAAAGCTGGTTAATTAGCCTCATTAAGGGAGCAGGCGGAGGGTGTAAGTGGGAACAGATGACTTCAGTAAGCAGAAATCATGATTGGAGATGAATTTTAAATGTCCTTCCCTTGGTTTCTCTGCAATAGGAGCCGGTGGGCGGCCCAGGGGGCAGCAGAAGTTCTGCAGTCTGGAAGTGAATGAAGAAAAACACATGAGTGAGTGTTTTATCATTTTGTGTGCGTGTGTTAAGCCATTTTTATAAGTGGTTCCTTACTTCCTTAACGAATTCTACATATGCATTGTTTTGTTGCTGATGTGATAGCCTGTATACTCCAAAAACTGTAGTGTCACATTATTATTAGCAGCGTCATTGTCTTTTTTTTGCGGTTAACTGTTAAAGATGATTAAAAACGAGGGGACCTGAAAGCTCTAGAAGAATCCGAGAGTCTGCAACAGAATGGCAGATGTGCATTAATAGTGACAGCCCTTGAATTCTGCTCTCTTCTGCTTTTTTCCATCTTATCAGTGAGATCCTGTTACGTGTTTTCCACTTGCTTGTTGCCTTTGAGCTCGTGCACAATCCACAGTTTCCTCAGAAGTCTATAAGGGGGCATGGTCAGGAAGTTAACACCGTGCCCAGGAGGACGCTTTGTAGACGGGCAGCGCAGAGGAAAAGTGAAGGTTGTTGACAACTCTGAAATTGGAGCGTGATGATTCAGTCCGGTGAGGATTAGAAACTCTCCCGCTCCAAACGCAACACCTGTGTGGAGTTTTCAAGCAGTATTTCAGCTTGCAGGTTATGTTCTGTGTCGTTCGTTTCAATGACGAAGGCCTTTCTCTAAATCTGCCACTGAATGTTTTACAATGTTTGAAGTCAACTTTTTGTAGTATATAGGGGCTTTTGCACTGGAGGAATAGTTCAAAGAACTCTTGGCGAAAATGTGCTTTTTGGTGGAACTAGGAACCACAGGAACAAGGAACGTATTTAGGAAACTAAATTACAGTAGCTGTGGGTGGTCATATGTTTAATAGTTAGAAAGTTCAGGAGGATAGACTGAACTTTTGAGATGAACCACTTATTGTATTGGCTTTTTTATTGTCTTTATTGAGATCGGACAGTAAGTGGGGAAGAGAGAGGGGGATAGGATCGGGAAAGGTCCAGGAGCCGGGACTCAAACTCAGGATGCCCAAAGGCGCTGTATGTTGGCGCACTGCCCACGAGGCTATCCATGCCGACTGACGTGCTTATTGTTAGCATTAATTGCCTGGAATAATCATTAGTGTTTGTAATTGACTTTTAAAAGATAACAATGTCAATCTAGTAACAGAGAGATGAATGAACTTTTAAAATTCTTGGACCGAAGTTTCTTTCTCTGGACATCACAGGTTTGTGTTGCTATTTGTACATATTCCATCGAAGATCCTGAAACTCCTTCTGGAGAAGGACGACGAGAGTTGTGTCTGCTCCACTTTCCAAGGCTAGTCTGGCTAAAACATTGTGTGATGGATCTTGATGAGACAAATTGCTGTCTCAGGACATTCATTTATGTTCAATGCGTGTCTAGAAGTTGCCTGTTTGCGGATATAGGTTCAATGTAGAAGGAAGGCAAGATGGATGCTGTGGAAAACACTTTTACTCTTTATAGTTATACCAGTTCATCTCAGACTCACATTTCCATGAATGCACATCACCTCCAAACATGCAGATCTTCCCAATCAGAATTTGGGAAGAAACTATTGACAAAATTGTCCCAAATTGACACCTGAGATTGATTTTCCGGTAGCACTGTCTATATCAGTTGTTTTTGTCTGTCTGTTCTGTCTTTTTAAATTTTTTTTTTTCCTGATCACCAAATAGAGTAACTTGTCAAGCTTTTACTGCAGGATGTTATAAATGAGAATTTACACTCATTTTCATCTGCTTTGGCAACTGGTTGATATGATGTCCTTTGTTTTAGTAGTTTGCAGTTGTTCTTTAGTAAGGGTGAACAATGACCCTTACTGTATTTATTAATATAATAATTATTGGTTCTGGATTACTAGAAAAATTTTGATATTTTTGAAATTCTATAAATATCTAAATAATGAAAATGTTAATGTGCTGCAAGTTTGGTGTACAATTAATATTTTTTAATGTCAACAAGGCAATTTGCCCTCAATCTAAGTGTTATATCAAAAAAAATCTGAAAGCAGTATTAATATTTTTAAACCATATTTATATTATTTTAATGTTTTAGACTAAGTCTGCTTTTAGGATGGTATCATTCAATCCAGTTACAAAGAGAGATGAAAGAATCTCTAAATTTTACATTTACAAGGTCCTGCATGGAAGGCATTGTAAGTTACTCTCTCTGGACATCACAGGTTCGTGTAGCATGGACGTTAAAGAAAACCGCAACCTGGACAACCTCTTCTCCAAAGAAGCGCTGGGGGAGGGGCCTCACTTAACCAATGGAAATGCTCGGGGATTGAGCAGGAAACGCCCTCTGGAGGAGGGCAACAAAGGCCACGGGCATTCCAAATTCCGGCCCAAGAAGCGCAGGAAACCCCAAGGGCCAGTCTTGCCAAAAAATGCTCTCATGCAACTGAACGAAATCAAGCCAGGACTGCAGTACAAGCTACTGTCTCAGACGGGGCCGGTACATGCACCCGTGTTCGTCATGACCGTTGAGGTTAACGGACAGTTATTTGAGGGCTCAGGCCCAACGAAGAAGAAAGCCAAACTGAATGCGGCCGAAAAAGCTCTGCGCTCTTTTGTTCAGTTTCCCAATGCATCCGAAGCTCATCTCGCGATGGGCCGCACGCTGACCGTTAACGCAGACTTCACTTCAGATCAAGCAGATTTCCCAGACATGCTATTTAACGGATTTGAGACGCCCGCACCGCCTGATGACACCTTCTACTTGAGTCTTGGCAGCAATGGGTCTCTCTGCTCCTTAAACGAATACCCTTTGCCCGTGGCGCTGAAAAACATCAACCGGTCACGTCCTCCTCTCCCACTACCCCCTGCTTTCACAGTGCCCCCTACAGGCAGTGGCAAAAATGCTGTGATGATCCTAAATGAGCTTCGGCCTGGACTGAAGTATGAGTTTGTGGCTGAGAGCGGTGAAAGCCATGCCAAGAACTTTATAATGGCAGTGACTGTAGATACACAGATGTTCCAAGGTTCTGGACGGAATAAAAAGCTGGCGAAAGCGAGGGCAGCCCAAGCCGCTCTGTCAGGCCTTTTTAACATGCAACTGGACCAGACACCATCCCGGCAGCCAATCCCAAGAGAGGGACTTCAGCTACACCTTCCTCAGGTGAGAAATGTGTACCCCATCATTTTTTTCCCCTCTATGGTTTCAATCTCTTCCCCAGAAACATTGTTAACATTGGGTGCCATTGTGTAAGTGATCATTGTTTGGTCAAAATTGCCTCATGGTGGGCTAAGTTTAGACTACGATGAACGTAACTGATTATGCTATAAATGAATTCACTATGACCCCATACATAGGACTTCTGTCTTGCATTTTTATCAAGCTTCATATTTGAAAAAGCAATTTTAATGCGATTTAAATGCCATGCTTCGGTAGCTTTACTTAACCATCATTTGTCCTTTATAAAGCGTCTGCCAGTCTTCATTTAACCGTTTTAATTAAATCAGAACCTACACGCGAACGTTTCAGCTGGATTTCAGATGAACTCAAGCATTAAACTTTTAATCGGTGCGCCAGTGTACACGGCATTATTTACACATTAGTTAATCCTGTTCATAATCCCTCCCATTCCCCCTTGATAACAACCGAAGAGAATAAACAGAATCTTAATTAAAATCAGATACAGAAGCACTCCTCAAACAGGAAAACACATCGCTCTCACCTCTCTGTCTAAAGAGATCTTTCAGTAAAAAGGTCTGTGTCACTCAAGCAGTTCATTTCTTTTGTGTTCAAGCATTTGCCATTTTGGCAGCCATTTTCAAATGGATACATGTTCTATTTTCAAAAGCATAAAATGAATGTGTCCTTGGAGTTTATTCCGTAATGCTGTCATCTCATAGCAGTTGAATTCTTGCTGTTTAGCTTTATACAGTGCTTGCATGTCATTCAGATGTTTGTACAGTCATGGTTGTGGGTTCTACAGGTCCTCGCAGATGCCGTCTCCCATTTAGTTGTTGAAAAGTTCAGTGAGCTGACGGATAACTTCACATCTCCACACGCACGGCGGAAAGTCCTTGCAGGTGTTGTCATGACAACCGGTAAGCACAATGCATGCTTATGACAGGAATGTTGAACATGTCCTATTTGGCTAAATCGCATTTATTTTTTTTATTTTTTTAATCAGGTACAGATGTGAAGGATGCTCAGGTGATTTGCGTCACCACAGGAACCAAGTGTATAAATGGAGAGTACATGAGTGATCGAGGACTGGCCCTTAACGACTGCCATGCTGAGATCATTGCACGTCGCTCCCTCATCAGATACCTGTACAGTCAGATGGAATACTTCCTCAGGTGAAACACATATACATATTTAGCTTACATTTGGAATTATATATTTTTAATCATTCTAAATTATAATAATAATGTTTTTTTATATAGTGCTTTCTACAAACTCAAGGACGCTTTACTATCATTCATTATTCACAATGACAGAAGAAATAAAGGCATACATTTACACAATGTAGAGAACACAAAAAGCACAACCAGATCAGATATGTTTTCAGGTGTTTAGATGTGTGTTAAAGTTATAGTTAAAGTATAGTTAAAGCCATGTTGACGGATGATGTGACCTAACAGAAGTAAATGATGAAAACTAGAGACCTGAGAACAGATCCCTGAGGAACACCATTAATGTCAAATTGACAGTAATGTATAATTTCCATGCTAGTATATCATATCTTAATGTTATTTATTGCGGTTAAAATTCGAATTAAATTACTTACCAAATATACTTATAAAATAAATCTATAAATTATATATTTATAATAACAATGATAATAAAACATGTAATCTTGTTTGTGTAACAACAATACTCTCTAATCATTCTTTATTTTTGATCATTAAAAAATGTCCACTCATTCACACTAGCCTGTGGATATGGACGATTATTTTTGGATCAATTTCTCAGATGCCGATTAGCATGAAATTATATAGACATGGATGTGTGTGTTTAATCAATTAGACACAACCTTTATTTGCTGTGAAATAATAAATGACAGATTTAATGACATGGGTGTCAGGCCAAGGACCTATTTTCAATTAGAGACATTTCAAAGCCCTCTTAATGGTCTCTGTTGACATCATAGATCTCACAAGTGTGTGTGTTTTGTCTTTAGCGACAGCACTGAGGAACATGAGAAATCCATATTCAGATGGTGTAGTGAACATGGCTACCGGCTAAAAGACGATATTCAGTTCCATCTGTATATCAGCACGTCGCCCTGCGGAGACGCCCGGATCTTCTCCCCTCATGAGGCTGGTGCCGAGGGTATGTAAATTATGACGGATGGATGGATTTGCTCATTTTGTTGTTGAATGCCACAACAAAATATGGACCAGTTTTTAAAAAGTAGTAAATTCAATTCAACTCGCTCTTTCTAGACCAGGGCGACCGACATCCAAACCGCAAGGCCCGCGGACAACTGCGAACCAAGATTGAATCTGGAGAAGGTACAATACCTGTTCGTACGAGTAACACCATTCAGACCTGGGATGGAGTGTTGCAGGGAGAACGACTGCTAACCATGTCGTGTAGTGACAAGATTGCCAGGTATGATTTAAAAATATTGTTTTCATAGAATATTTGTTTTCTCATGCCTCTTTAAAAATAAATTTTCCCTAAAGCAGATATTTGTAAGTTTGTAACCCATTTCAATTCCATTGAAGGACATTTGTTTGATGCATTACGATGTATTTTCAAATCCAAGTTTGTTTTTCGCAAAAATTCTGATTGTAAGTAGGGGTAACCATGAAACTGAATAAAACAGAGTTTTTTCCCCCTCTTTGCTTTGCCTTTTTTTTTTGGAAACGATTTGGCTTTAATGATTGATTTTTCTTTTTTTTGAGGAAAAAAAAAAGCCTGCTAACATCAGGTGGCACACTTCTGTGGTGACACCTCTCCTTTATCTGCTCGATGTCGGATGCTTCCTATGACCATCTTACTCTTTTCTTAAGCCCCCTCCCCACAACTTTAATGAGTGTCGTTAGCATTCCGTTGCCTGCATCCAGTGGCACTCAAAAAGCAGCTGATTGGCTGTCGCCTTGGCTCTGAAACCCCAATCACTTCAGCTCTCTCCAGAGCGGGGGGCTCCCTGGAGCAGGGGCATTGGGCCCCTGATTAGGGCTCTGATTTTGGTCTCTAAAAAACAGCCGCCTGCTGAGGGAAGCCGTACTGCCGCAAACACATTCGTATGCCTTGCATTGGATGCCAAGAAATACACTCCAGTTAAACACAGTCGTTATCATCCAGCTGTGAGCTAAGGCTTTTTGAAAGCTCAGATCTGATGCATCACCTTTGGAAAAAAAATCCTTCTGAAGGCTTCGAGGAAATCACAGTGATTGAGATTATAGACCGCAGGTGTTATTTTTCCGATCATTTCAGTGGTTGCCGTAAATATGACTGTGTGAGTGCACTCTTTTGACATCAGGATGTTGTTTTATTCCTTCATGGTACTGTGGCATAAGTATCGTGCTGTATGTCCGCAGGGGGCAAATACTTTGTACTGCATGCAACCAATGACTTTGTTTCGATCTGTCAACCAGGTGCACACCTGTACTTTTAAAAAACATCTGTGGTTTTCTTTCTCCTTTTGTAGATGGAACGTCATTGGCGTGCAGGGGTCTCTTCTGAGTTATTTTACAGAACCCATCTATTTCTCTAGTTTAATTTTGGGAAGTCTGTATCATGCCGACCATCTTTCCAGAGCCATGTACCAGCGCATCGCCGACATGGACGATCTGCCCAAGCCATTCGCCCTCAACAGACCTCTTCTTAGTGGTAAAACATCTCAAATAAATGATTGATTGTATCGGTTTTCCCAGCTCTTAGCCCAACCATGTCTGTTTTCTCCCTCCTCTGCAGGTATCAGTAACGCAGAAGCAAGGCAACCTGGGAAAGCTCCCAACTTCAGCGTCAACTGGACAGTCGGAGATCAGGGGTTGGAGATCATTAATGCCACCACAGGAAAAGATGATCTCGGAAGACCGTCTCAGCTTTGTAAACAAGCCCTCTACAGCCGCTGGGTCTGTCTACATGCCAAGGTAAAGCATTTCTGTAAAGGTGGATGATAGTTCATGGATGAATCTCAAGAATCAAGGTTGATTTTTTAGCAAATATGGTAACTTACTCAACCCTCCACATTGCGAGTAAATCACTCACATATGCGACTAAATCTTCACTCTGGGTAATAAATTCTCAGAATTTACTCACCAATGTGTGAGTTGGAGGCTACAAAAGTATAAGTATAGCACATATATATTTTCACTCACCTAACACACTGACTGCATGATTTAAAGTTTCACTGTCCGTCAAGCGTTCTGTGCTATTTCTCAGTTAATCTCAATGGATGTGCACCGCACAACTCTCGTGTGAAGCCATGGCTTTGTCTCACGCACACGCAAAGAGAGAGAGCGAGAGAGACTTACTGTACATAACATGCAGAATTGACACGGTACATGTAAATTATATTGTTTCTTGTATTTTCCTGCCAAAATGACGGAGTTCCTTTGGAATTCTTGAGCTTTAAGAACTCTCAGTCGGGTTCTCTGGTAGTAGGCGGAGCTAACGTTCAAACAGCAATCTCATTGGCTGTTGCTCACC
Source organism: Carassius auratus (assembly GCF_003368295.1). Classification (NCBI taxonomy): domain Eukaryota; kingdom Metazoa; phylum Chordata; class Actinopteri; order Cypriniformes; family Cyprinidae; genus Carassius; species Carassius auratus. The sequence goes on along the minus strand of NC_039264.1, from coordinate 5,130,978 downwards.
TATTATTGACCCTTTTTTTGCATACAACCTGATTAATATTCCTGAATCCAGTAACCCTTTATTTCTTAGTGTTGTTCTTATTAGTAGAATTTGTAGTATTATTTATTATTCAGTTAATACTGAATGACCAAAAAAGGGGTGTAACAGTTTACAAAATTCACAGTTCTGTTCGATACGTCCTTTTAGGCTGCCTTGTTGAGTGCAGTGGCACTGAGAACATTATATTTCACACACTTTAAGCTCTTTTATTTTCCAAATGTAGTAGGATTAGTCCAACAAATAATTCGGTTTGTAATGCGTACCGAACCAAACCGAAAGCCTCGTACCAAATGGTTCAATACGAAAAAATGTATCTTTCACCCATATCAGTCTGGCGAGTAAACTAAAAAATGTACTAGCCAATGGCGATTCAATTGCTAAGGTGTTTGTAGAGGGTGGTTGGTATATTAAAAAGCAAATATCCTTTTACCTCTCTCAGCTCAGTGAGACTCTGCGGATCCGAGGATCTCGGCCAGGCTCCTACCACGAGGCAAAACAAGCGGCAGTGGAGTATCACGCGGCCAAACAGACTCTCTTCAAAGCTTTCTACAAAGCAGGACTTGGAGCATGGGTTGAAAAACCCATTGAACAAGACCAGTTTTCCCTTACTTCTTAAGATAAGCCAAGAGAAAGAGATTTTTGTACATTTACATGGAATGCAAGGTTTTAATCTAACCTCCATAGTTGTTGTTATTTTTTTAGCCTCTCTTATTACTGAGAGTTGCTTGGTTTCTTTTTATCTGTAAAAAAAAACATGGTGTGTTTACTCAGAAAAAACTAAATGGCTGAGTTAAAAGTAACCCGGCTGAAATTTTACCTGGGTATGAACAAGACCTTGCTCTAAACCAATCAATCAAGGTGGCTTGCACAGTTAATCACATTGACTATAATGCTGCCTTAATTTTATCTCAAAATGATTTTAAGTTACATTTATAATTGTATTAGGTAGTGGATCACTGTTTTTACATTAAATAATGTAAAAAAAAAATATTTCACCAAGGAAGTTCCCTGCAGGAAGTTTTCACTCAGGACAGGAAACAAACCGATCTATATTATGGTTGCTATAAACCAGCAGCTTGGTTGCACAAAAATACACATCATTGTGAAAATAACTATAGAGATGCACAATACAACATGTATGTGCTAATACAGATTTCTGTTAAATAAAACCTCTTCTGACACCGATAATTGGTACTTCTACCACCTTCTACCAGGTGCTTTCTGCCACCTTTTTAAACACCCTTACATTTAAATAACTTCTAATGGAATTGAATTATTTTATTCTCTATAGCATCTTTTTGACATTTAGCTAACTTAGGGTGCTTAAATAACAGTCAAGCTGTGATAATTATTATTAAGTGCTATTAATTAACAAGCCGGAGATGTTTTATTCACTGCATGAGTTTTGTAATGGCCCACTTTTTCACCTCCCTTTTGATTAATAGGTCAGAATTAGCTGTTTAAATATTCAGCCGATGTCTAATAACTCCAATAGTTACAAATATAGGCCAATAGCAGTAATTGACCAATATGTGTAGCTAAAAACAATCCAACAAAAAGTTTTCTCAGCCCAGTTTTGGGTAAAGTCAAAACCCAGTGTTTTATTCTTTTTGTTGTTTTTTTTTAATACTTGTTAATGTATTCTAATGTACATGTTTTTTTGTTGTTGTTGTTCTTTTTTTTTCGTCTTAAACCACATTTCCACTTTATTGTAAATGTGACAATTTAGTTTTGTTTAATGTTAAGAATGTGATGCCAATTTTATTGAAAACAATAAAGACTGACCTGTATCATCCAAAATCAAAGTTAATCAGAGTGCGACTGGGAAACATTTATTGCTTTAGAGAGAAAAAAGCGTTACGGTGGTTGTAATCATGAAAATACTAATCTGCAATGTGACAGATTCCTGAAAATTACTTAAGATTTCATATTTATTACTTTGGTCTTGCCTCAAAAGGCTGCTTTGTGTTCCTGTTTGCATCTGTTCATGAAGTACACAAGATCGTAGGGTGTCTCATTCATCATTTTACATTTTAATAGGGAGTTTTGTAGCCACAGTGCACACTTTTGCAAAGCACTGAAGTGAACTTCACAGCAGTCTTTGCTGGATTACATCACCAAAGTGTTGAGTCCTCACTCCTCAGACGACTAAGAGCAACATTTGAGACCAGGCCTTTATTATTAAGTGTGTCTCTGCTCCGCAGGAGCTCTACAATCAATGTAAACTTTAGTCCTCAACCTAGTTATGTCGAGAACATGTCCTGGAATATTCCCATGATGCCACTGTGTTCTACAATTCAGGATGCTCTTTGTTTTCTGAACTAGAGTCCCGCGTGAATTCAGTAAGTGCTGCTTCTAAGCAAAGACTCGAATGTTAAAAGCTTTTACATGAGAGGATCTGTAAGAAAATCAAACGATCACAGTCTTTGTGGTATATCACTCTCTCAGATTTTGGTCTGTCAAACTTTTGTTTCATGAGTTCTAATGTAGTTCCCCAAACAACAAACGTAATTGCAACATGTTTCTCTTATAATCCTGAAAGTTGTACTTAATCCCCCCCCCTCCCCAAAAAACGGTATTTTGTGCAATTGTGCCGACTTATGAAAGCTTGAAAGTTTTTAAATACCCAAACAATTTAATAGACTTGGTGAGGGATTAAAAACACATTATCAGTATTCTGTGGGTTCTTAAGAACAAAAGAGGTTCAAGTGGATTCGTTTCTTGAAGTCTAATTCCACTAAATTATGACCTTTTGTTTACCGGCAATAGCGACATAGGAAATGAAGCGATTAGCGGTGTGCTAATCGCAGTGACTAGAGTGAAATTGTGTTTATCTGAGCTCGCAGGCTCGTTGTGGTGGATTGGTCTTTGAACAATGGCACTTTCGGCTAAAGTGCTTTTATCCGTGACTCCTTTAATTCATGTTCTAGAAATGCTTCCTCTCTTTTCTCTTTTTACATTACCATTCATCAGTTTTTGAGGGCTGAAGCCTTTGTTTCTCTAAAGAATGCAAAAACGTCTAAAACATGCCTGTATCCTGTTTTATGTGCGTTTAGAGGCGTACAATTAATTTGAATCATCCAATTTCTAATACTTTACGATGTCCTTGAACATTGGATTTTAAAAAAATTTCACATTTATTTTTTATTTTTTAGAGTTCAGGCAGGACTTTTTCAGAGTAATATTTTAAAGCGATTAATTTTTTTCTTCACCCATTCGTATGAAATGGAAATGGTCTGATCATCTGTGCAAACCTGTGGCTTCCCTCTCACAGCTGTCCCGCTTCTTCCCATGGTGCATCGGGAGCATGTGGGTTTTTGGGCCATATCAGCTCTCCACACCTGTGCGAGGTGAGAAAGTGGAAGATAATCCCGGCACGGATTTGCCTCATCTCTACGCTTCACAGGAACCTGAACAAACAAAATAAAGTAACCTTATCGGCCATCAAAAGTTAAAAAACTTCCACCATCTGTCGGCACCATCTTTAACTTCAGAGAACTTCCAGCACGAGAAAAAGAAAGCTGCCCTCCGTTGTGCGAACCGTGCGGATGTGTTTACGGTTCAGGGAAGAAACGAGAGATTTGCGGATGGTTTTCTGAGTTCGATCAGACTCAAGGTGAGGCAGGATTAGCGTTAGACGCTTTTCATGGCTTCCGGCTTCAACCTTTATCTCCAAATTGCCTTTCAGGAGGTGAAGTGTGTAAAAAGAGAAAAGCGGCGCTTTTTCTGCCCTTGTCGCTGGAGTCATATATGTGTGTCTCACTCCACTTAAACTGTTTTTGTTAAGCGTAATTTGAAAGCATTGTGTGCGAGCACAACGTGTTGGTTGTTTTGGTTGCTTCAAATTGCCAAAGCGAGATAAGATGATTTGAAGCCTTGAAAAAAAATATGTCGGGGCTTTTGGATGAAAGCATTTTACCTCAAACAAAATTTACTCAAGTACTTCTGACAAAAATCTCGGACAAAGCACACAAAGTTCAATTTATGATGGACATCTCTATTTTTTGTTTCTTTTACTTCAAGTAAACACGCAATTGTATTTCACAGAACTAAAGTGATGCTAGTTAAAGTTCACAAAGAATATAGTTTATAATAACTCCTTATTTTCAATAGAATAACATAACAAATGAAGTTCAAACTGAAATTTCAGTTAGGAACGTAAGTAAATTAGAGTAGACTTGTGCCGGTATTCGGTAATGCGATATATCACGGTAATGAACATGCACGATATTGTTATATTACAAATTATTCTATATTTGGAATGCATTTTAATTTAAGAATACTATACCCATCAACTGGTCAAAATGCACAACACCGCTGTATGCTGCTTCAAAGACTCTTTGTGCTCTGGTGTAAACGAGCACGTATAAGAAGCACACGGAGGAAGACGTGAGGGACGAGCTGAATGAAAGCACATTCACTAGATGGCGCTAAACTGCAGAAAATGTCCTTACCCTGGAAACCCCTCAAATGCCGCGTTTCCACCGAAATTACCCGGAACATTTTTACCAGGAACTTTTTTTCCCAGGAACTTTTTTCCCCCCAGACCTGTTGCTTTCTGCGTTTCCACCGCGGTGTAAAGTACCGGGAAGATTAGGCAAATAGACTGGTGACGTAGGTCTGCGCGCTTTTCTCAATACAAACTGCTGATTAAAAAAAAAAAGTACACTGATTTTGGACGTGCATCCTCGGTAGTTCGTTCTGACTTCGTGCATTCGACTGGGGAGTGTGATGTCCACGACGACGCAAGTCCGGTAAATCTATAAACAGCAGCGTACTTGATAACTTCAGTCAGCTCGTCTTGGCTACTGCAATTTTCCTTACTGTATATTTACAATAAAACGAAATAGGATATCAAATACCACTGCCTCCTTTAGTTTTCATTTAAGCATAATAACAGCTGCAGAAATGTACTTCGTTCAGGGAAATGTGTATATGCAGCCATTACAATGAAACGAAATATTATATAAATTTGCCTTTTTTATTTTCATTTTAACATATAGATAAATTGAATACAGACCAAAGAAAACCTGTTAGATTTACCCCGCAGCTGAATTATATATTATGTTTAACCACTAGAGAGACATCAGAGCCAGCGGCACATATCAGAAGGTCTAGCCCAGGAGAGGCTGCTTCTCTGCGGATACATGAGGACTGAGCTCCCGCTGATCGAGTGGAGCTCACCGTCTACGAGATCGGCGAAACACATTTTTTAAATAGGCACGGTCTTTATAAATAAACCATAGATTTGAGTTTTAAACAACTACTTCTCGCCTGAAATACTTTTAAAATCACATTTCATGACACAATAACAGTAATATTTGAAAATGATCCGAATAAATGGTGGTTGAACTCAACCAATGCTGCGTGAACTCAGATAGCTTTGGCTACTGCAATTTTCCCCTCAGTATATTTACAATAAAACGAAATGGGATATAAAATACCACTGCCTCCTTTCGTTTTCATTTAAACATAATAACAGCTGCAGAAATGTACTTAGTTCAGGGATATGTGTAACGTTATACAGTCATTACAATGAAACGAAATATATAGACTTGCCTTTTTTATTTTCATTTTAACATATAGATAAATTGAATACAGACCAAAGAAAACCTGTTAGATTTACCCCGCAGCTGAATTATATTTTATGTTTAACCACTAAAGAGACGTCAGAGCCAGCGGCACATATCAGAAGGTCTAGCCGATTTGAGGCTGCTTCTCGGCGGATACATGAGGTCTGAGCTCCCGCTGATCGAGTGGAGCTCACCGTCTACGAGGTCGGCGAAACACATTTTTAAATAGGCGCTGTCTTTATAAATAAACAACAGATTTGAGTTTTAAACAACTACATTCTCGCCTGAAATACTTTTAAAATTACATTTCATGACACAATAACAGTAATATTTTGAAAATGTTTATCCGAATAAATGGTGGTTGAACTCAACCAATGCTGCGTGAACTCAACCAATCAGCATGTGTAGTGCCAAAGTCCCGCCCCCGAAAGTTCCTGAACTTTGAAAAAGTACCACCTCGCCAGCAGGGACTTTCTGGGGGGCATTTTTTTACCCGGAACTTTTATTTAGTTCCTGGTTCCTGCGGTGGAAACACACCAAGTACCGGACCAAGTCCCTAGTTCCTGGGTAAAGTTCCTGCGGTGGAAACGCGGCTAAATAAACCTTTCTGAAACATTTTTAAATAGCCATTCAGATTTGTATATTTGCTATGATGTTCACCACAGTGCCAAATACTTAAGTATTAAGACTTAATAGGTTATTTTAATCTGGACTACAACGTGCCATAGATGTAGTTTGAAAATATTTAGATTTTTTACTCTTAATTCACACTTTACACCAGGGCTTAATTTTTAACATTAGTTAATTAATTGGTTAACGTAAACTGCCAATGACAAATTCATCTGAACATTCATTAATCTTAGGTATTCCAATATTTAATAACATGCTGTTAAAATGTAAAGTTCCAACTGTATTATTTAATGAGCTAACATGAACTATGACTTGTATTTTTATTTAACAAAGATTAATAACTTTTGTGGCAAATGTAGCTATTGTGAATGTTAATCATTAACTAATGAGATTATAAAGTGTTACCTGTGGGTCTTTATAAGTCTTTTGCACTTTAATCTGTGCAAAACTTTTAACTTTATATATTTTTCTTTATTGTTTTATTTTATTTAAATGTTCAGTTATTTTTGTGATTAGAAAAAAGTTATTTAACCTATTATATTATATTATACTATATTTTGAGCACTTTTTTAAAACTAAATTTCAATACCGTGATAATACCGTTTACCGTGATAAAAGTATGAGCAATTAATCACAACAGGAAAATAGGACAGGAAAACAGGATATCGTAATTTATTAATAACGCTAAGAATAGTGCATTTAATGATGTTCAACCAACATAATTTTATTTTGGTCAAGTCAAATGACATCCCCATCAACCAGTAAAATTTTTATTGATTTACCATGTGCTTCACATTTTATAAAAAATAATAATAATAACTCAGAGACCAAAAAAATATGAGCGCCATGCATAACTGACAAAGTCCTATTATGGGATGCATATTTGGTGTAGCTGGTACTCTTGACCAGCATAGGCAGACAGTATAATAGCATTTGTGCATGTGTCTTAGGTTCATTTCTGAAAGGTGGAGAAACAAGTCTGTACTTATTTCAGAAGGTGTTGATGATGGTGATAGGAATGCATCAGAAAATCAGTAATTAAAGAAGTTGTTGAGGACCAAAGAGGATAGAAGCAATGAAGGTGAGGGCAGTGATGAAGAACAGGTTGTTGTAAGTCAGGCCTTTGGTTACAATATTGTATGCCAGTTTGAAAGATGTGATCCATTCACAACAAAGATGCCAATGTCTATTGATACACAATCTTTCTCTCTTTCTCTGTTCCTCTATTTATGTATATATACACATACACACATATTTTAGTTGTGATAATTTCAGAATGCATCAGCGTACAAAACAAAGTGGTTGCATTCAAGTTTTTGGCCTTAGTCAAGCTCTAGATGTCAGTGCTGAATGAGTTTGGCCTGCACTGTTGTGATAATATATCGATTCGCCAAGTGTCTTTGATTCAGAATGCACCTTGTTTCATTTGTCACAGCTCGTTTATTCGTTCGATTTGACACCATTAAACTACTTAATGGACCTTCCCGGGCCTTTTAACGTCAACAGATGGGAGAACAGACCTCAGAGCATCTTACCTGAGTTATAAGAGCATCAACGTCAATCTTTCACCTGGTGCTGCAAACGTGACCCACCTGCTCAACGTGTCGAGCTGAAGAAACCAGCTTCTGTCTAAGAAAGTGGAATCCAACAGTTCATAAACAGTGAGACCGTACAATTTAGTAGCACAGTTTCACCACAATGTCAGAAAGACATACTCACCATTAAAAAAAAATAAGTAAATACATGAAAAAACTAATTCAAATACATGAAATATAGAAAAAAGTTATAATACATTTGTAAATTAATACACATATATATATATATATATATATATGCATAGACTGCATAAAAACAAGTCTTTAATGTTTAACATTTTGAAAATGGCCAAAGACTGATAAAATTGAGATAGAGGTCAATCAATAACATAATAATAGTTTTTATACATTCACTATTTGAAGAAGACTTGTTGATTATGATTTTATATTATCGTTATAATTGTAATAACTTCGGCACTGTTGACTACAGTATGGTTATTTTCAGAGGCAACTCAGGCAAGACCTATTTCGCCTCAGAGACTGCGATATGTTATGTTTTTCTTGTTGAGAAAATAATATTTATAATATTTTTTAATTGGATAGTCTTTATATTGCATATAATTGTAATTCTTATTCGGAAACAGCGTTCTACTTACGTTTCCCGCCTAGTTTCATCGTGTAGGTCACAGACTTTGGTCAACCAATTTGTGGGCGTGGCTTCTTTATCAACGGCTCAACAAAGGCGGCCTTTGGGCTTGTGATCGTTTGTTTTCAGACTGTAAACGTTATTAAAGCTGCGGTAGGGAACTTTTGACGCTCTAGCGGTTAATAAACAGAACTGCTTGCGTCTTGGGGAAGAACATCGTAGCCGGAACTACTTCTCTCTGTTTATGTCAATGAAAAATCACAAAGGTACTGGATTACTCCGCCGCGGTACCCGAAGCAATCTAAAATAGTCCGAATATAAACACTTATTATAGGTGCACCCTAGTGATTCAAGCTAAAAACACGGTTTGGAAAATGGATTCATGGTGTACTCGCTTATTATATACATTTTTCTACATTTTGAACACAAACAAAGTTACGGACCGCAGCTCTGATTGGTTGATTTCTTACCGGGAGAGGATGTATTCCTGCAAATGGCAATAGGACCACTGGGAGGAGCCAGAGGAGCTTGATTTTTTTCACAGATTATCTGTCTCATATTCTACTGTCAGGACATAATGACAGGTTTAACAAATATGTAAAAAATATATATTTACAAAAGTTACCTACTGCAGCTTTAACGGTCTATTTATGTTTTTCATATGGGTGTTTTATTACTTTATTTCATATTCAAAATGTTAGGCTTTAATATTAACCTTTTAAAATGAAAAAAGTTAAATAAATAAATAAATAAAATAAAATAAATTATTATTGTTACTTTACTTTTTGAATGTTTATTTGCTCATATCCAGTTGGACATGTTTAAGGTATGTTTCTGGATATTATAAAATTAGGTTAAAAGACATGAATAAACGGATGGTGAAAGCTTCGCTCTCTCAGTTTCTCTGTCTTTTTCAGATAGACGTTTCATTTGCATGCTGACCTTCATCCGAATGTGAGTTTGCCCTTTCCAAACTAAGGCCGCACACTGCAGGAAGAGCAGCACGAGATGCCACAGAATCTGTGATTTTAGGAGCGCAGCGCCTGTGAAGTGAGATTAGAGCCTCAATCAGTGCTGTCTGTAACAACCGAAGCTACAGAAATGTTGGTTTGAAAGATTATGGAACTGATCTGTTGAGGTCTTGTTTGCATTATATGCATATTATTATTTATTATTTTTTGTATTCCACAGTAAATGGCAACTATTTCTTTTGTAAAATATTATTATTAAATTGTTCATAAATGTAAATATTATTGTTGCATACCTTACAGTGTATTTACACAATATAAAATACCTTAATTTAAATTTCTAGGTTGTCCAAATTCTAAAGCTCAGCCTCTGCAGCCATCTAGTGGCCAGTAAGTAACACCACTAGTACTAAATAAAAAAATTAAAACATAAAAAGAGTGAAACGCCTGTACTGAGGTACGAACTACGTGATGGGCGTGGCTTGGTCATTCTGTCTTCCTATTGGTCTAAACCCGGGAAGCGTTTTGTTCGCGTCAGTTTCTGCTCTGTTTGAAACAATAAACAACTCGAGTTTCTCGGTTCATAAAAGGATGAATTGACGGTGGTGCTTTAAGGTATGGTATAAATTACTACAGCTTGAGACATTTGCAAGTCAATTAAATTTAACCTGCGTTTGTAGTAACTGTTTGCCCTGTAGTATTTCCTAATGCGTATACTTTGTGTATACTACAGTAATAACATGTTTTTGTACATTTTACCATTAGAATACCATGTTTTTTTGGCTTTAAAAAAAAAACTTTAATAACTTAATTTATATTTATACATGTATTTTTGTTCGTTGTTAAATCATTTTCTTTCATAATATATTATCCAATGTGAAATTTTAAAAATGTATATGAAAATGTCAAGCAATTGATCATTATAAAGTGACCAACCAAGTGACCAACATCTAGTGTAAGTTCACGTTTTATTAATTTACTAATTTTAAAATTTAATTCCATGCATCAACTGTCAAAATAATAATGTTCAATAATAAGTAAGTTGTGTGTCAAGTATTGTTCATTATTGTAAAGTGCATACACTGATACAATTTATGCAAGAACGGTTTAGAAAAAAAGTAAAGCATATTTTTTTAACTATTTATTTTAAAAGAACCTACATTTGGGAATGTGCGATTGCTTTGTCAAGTTGCAGGAGTGGGTTTCAGGAAACATTTTATTTTACCCCAAAAAGGCTCCTTTATTAATTTGTAAACTGTAGACAGTCGGTGTTTGTGTTGCATTTAACAGTATCATCGTAAAGCTGAAGGAACATGAGGAATTCTTCCCGCTTTTCCACTCGTTCATTCTGGAACTTCTGCAATCGCTGATAGAGGTCGAACCGTTCATCCAATAATATTCTATTGCACTAAAATCATGATTTGTTTACCAAAATAAAAAATAAAAATCTTGTTAGTCATTGTGGCACTGGTTGGGTTTCCTCTGTTTCAGAAATCCCGACTCTAGACGACGTTTTACCCACAGTATGTTTTCTCAAAGGCTGCTGATGTTTTGTAAAGCACCATGTGGATTCACATCAGCGTCCATTTCATTGTAAGTGTTCATATTATTATTTTTTTAAATAAATTATCATTTTTGCTGTTTTTTTGAATCCGCTCACAACTGCAGTTACTCTCAAAAGCTCATTTCGTAACATCACAACCAGCTAGTTTTATTCAAAAATCTCTTCTAAAAGAATCAGAACGTAGATTTGGCTCAGGTTTGCAAACGTCCATCAGTCCGTGTCCTCTGAGGCGCTGGCGTGTCCCTGAAGTTTCTCCATGATCAGACTGTTGGAAGGTGCGTTAGTGATGAGTGTTAAGACGAACGTGGACGTCTCCTTGAAGACGTGTCGTATGACCGTACACGCCGCCAGGTCCTCGATGTGAAAACCAGCGTGATGCTGTAGAATAGAGTCCGGCGTCTGAGCGCCAAAAAACTGCAACAGGAAACAATCAGGGTTTTATAAAGTTTGTAAATATTTGAAGTCACTTATGGACAGATATACATGAACTTTTCATCTGTTTGGACTGAGACGAAGGTACTTACAGCTTTTCCTGACAGTGGATTGATGAAATCGGCCCAGTATCCCCCTCTCCACAGCGTGAAGCAGATTTCTTTAGCACCTCTGACAAACTGCAATCAGATGTTTAAATAACACTTATATACTTCGTTTTTTTCAGCAAGGATGCACTGAATTCACTGAAAGCGGCAGTAAAGACATTTATAATGTTACAATAGATTTCTATTTCAAATAAAAAAAAATCCTAAAAGATTTCAACAAAAAATATTAAGCAGCATGACTGATTGAAACATAATTGTGTAAATTATGAGAATGTGTGGTTGAATGTTCTAGTCCGACTCACATGATCTAGTAGTTTCTGTTGATCTTGGTCCTGATCTTCTGCGGCCGTCTTCTGCTTCCTCTGTGTTACGGTGACGACAGTGATGGGACTCGCAGGCAGCACTGGGAAAAACAGCTCCAGCTCTGCCCAAGACCAACAACCAATCGATTCAGAAACTGTCCGTGTGAAGAGGTTGGACATGTTGTATGAGACACAGTACCTTTCTTCAGCAGCTCTGGACAGGAACGCATGGAGCACTCCACATCTGACTGACTGAAATAGTGTTCAGCTTTACTGACTCTCTGCGCCGCACCCTGAACAAACAAACAAACAAACAGAAGAATCAGCACCACAACTGAAGAACCCAAGGATTCCTGAGCAGAGTTTTACCTGATACTCATTCACAAACTGAGAGAGGATGAACTCGTGTCTCTCTGTGCTGGATGGGGCGGTTAAAACATCCGGGACCGTCCTGTGAACCAGCCCCTTCATCTGTAACCCGGAACCCTTCAGGTGACAGTCGAAACCCACATTGCCTGGCAACTGGAAGCGCTGATCCTGAGGCCCGAACGGACCCATGGTCTCATCTGGCCACACTGTCCTGGGACCTGTCAGACAGACCAGTACTTTTACTTTCATCTCAAAGCACCGCAGGATAACAGCTGGCCATTTTAATCTATCCATCTACACAAAAAGTAAGACTTTCACACACTTATCACATTATGAACTGTTACATTATATTATTAAACACATTTTTAACACTATACAGTATAACACTTTATAAATAGACATTAAGTACATGTATAAATAATATTAAAATACATCATATTTTATATTGTTGTATGATATAATTAAAATATGAATAAATATAAATAAAATAAAAATAATCAAAACATTTTAATGTTAATATCAATAAATTAGATATAGGTATTGTTAATTTTGATATTAAACATTTAATGTTCAACGACATATTAATAAACAATATTTTATATATATATATATATATATATATATATATATATATATATATATATATATATAATATAATGTAAATATAATAATATATTTATATGAATCATATTTTACAACACCTTTTATTATATATTTTAATTGTATTATTTATGCATATATATATACACACACACACAAATAAAAATACAATTAAAATAAATATTAAATTTTTTAAGCTAATTTAAAGTTAAATATATTAATAAAACAAAGCTATTAATAGATAAAATATGTTAACAATTTTTAATGTTGTTTTAATTATACAATGAAATGTATTAACTTTAAATGCATATCTATAACAAATAAATATCATATATAAATATATATATACATACATATACATATATATATATATATATATATATATATATAAAATACACACTTAAACCAAAAAAAAATCATGGTTACTATAGTTAAACCATAGTAACCACAAATTAACCACGGTTTTGCTTCACTAACCATAGTTTAACCATGGTATTTGTAGTAAAACTGTGGTTATACAAATGGTAATCATTACGCCAAAAACACAGTTACTACACTTTTACTACAGAAAACCACGATGTTGTTGTCACAGAAGTGTTCGTAATGTCAATTCCACACCTGAGTTTTGAGATGGCACAGCTATATACGGCTCATCTGATCCAGACGAACCCGCTGCTGAAAAACCTCTGACGGCCATGAACCTCTGAGCCAGTGTGTGACCCACAGACGACTGACTCACCTGTCTCACCCTCCTGCACAGCACCTGTGTTAATAACACACACACAGCGTTACAGCACACACACACACACACACACACACACACACACACACACACGAAGGACTGGGGCTGCAGTCTGTGTAACACTCACACTCGCCATAATGTGTGCACAGCTTCACCTCACTGCAGTCTGCAACAAACAAATACAACACTCTTTACAAGAGAATAAGAACAATTAATAATTATAACAATAACTTTCATAAAGTCCAAGAAAATTTATTATATACATAACTATAAATAAATATATATCTATGTAAAAAAAAAAAAAAGGATTCTCATAGTAGACTAATATTATTTGAGACAGTGTTTCAATGTGTTAACCCCTTATCACTCACATTTTTGAACATAGACTTGAAAGTGCATGATCCAAACCTAATTTTTATAATTCATGACTGAAAATATTTTGTAACATGATTTTGATGTACCGTTTTCATGGTAATGCAATGTTTGATTTTAAAATGGGTTTCAAAGGATACATTTTGAGATTTTAAGTGCTATATCATTTCTGATGATTTCTGAAGTGTGATAGAGAAAAAGGCAACACTGCCCCGTTATGATGTAGTTTTTTGAGGTGCACTCCTGCCATAAATTAATCTATTAGTTATCCTACATAATTTTTAACAAAAAAAGATTTGTAAAATGTCTATTTAGGAGTCTTAGACCTTTCCAACGATATACAGTTTATTAAGATTAGATTAAGATTTAATTTTAATATAGTAAAATACACGTAGGTTACAGGTTAAATTATATTAAACATTATTTTAACAAAAAAAAAAAATCCATAACAGCACTTTTTACGTAACGTAAATAAACCTAACAAGACGTTATGTGTCTAAACACATTTAAGTAATACGTGTACACATGATCATGGAAGAGGTTGATTATGTTTGTCTTTTCATCATAAATCATCTTTTAATTACGTCACACACACTCCACTGTTATGATCCTCTCACTTTCACTTCAAACGCGATTGAAGAACGACACAAAACGCGACTTTAAGCTCAAACTGTGCTCGATGCGCTCTTCTGGTATAATAGATCTACATGACACGGGTTTAATCGGGATCTGTCGTTGTTTTAAATGTGTTTTTAAGGAAAAGTACAGCGTGTCCTCCAGTTAACGTTACTCACCCAGTTTGTCTTCACAAGGTTCTGCTGATCTCACGTTCGCACGCCGAGCGTGATGACGTCATGACGGAGCGCCGCAGAGAAGACGGCTGCGAAAAAAATGTAATATGTACATGTTGAGTCATTGAATAGTAAAATATGAAACATGAAAATGTTAAAATAAATAAACAATTTTTTTAATGTTAAAAATATTCAAATTTATATTAATCAACATTAAATGAACACATATGAAATCTCGCATGCGTTTACAGACCACGTCCACTAGGTGTCAGCAAAGGAGAAGCAAGCGCTTGCTATTCTGCATCTGTGCCACTGATCTATAACAGAAAATATTATTATACACATCACAAGTGAGTTCTGCTAAAAATGTAATTTTAATGGCACTATAAGAAGCCACAGACAAAAAAAAGAAGCAAGAAAAATCAAAGAGCAAAGGAGAAAGAGACAGCAGTGGCAGGGTTATAAAAGAGTGGGAAGCTGTCACATGAAGTGAATGTCGCTAAACAGGAAGGTTAGACGGGACGAATGTGTCAGCAGGCCAGAGAAATCCTGTTTGAAGGGCAGTGCTCCTCCTCCCTGAAGACTGACGCGTCCTCACGATGAGGTTTGTGCCAGAGGCTTTAACTCTCTCAGATATTCACTCCCGCATCTGCATCACTAGCGGCCGCCCGCCATCTGGCACGTGGACACGGGACGACGAGCAGGTCAGCAGGCCTTGGAGACCAGGGTTACCAGGTTTTCACGAAAAAACTATTGCTGCCCAAACCAAAGCCACTAGAAGGCAAGCCCTTAACTATTGGCCAAAAAAAGCATGACATTTTCACACCTTAAAAAAAAAAAATCTACCTCAGGTTGTTAATCACATTTACACAATGCCTCCAGAACTTTCGTCCATGATATGAAAACAAAATCCAATAGGGGTTGATTTTCGGAGTTTTTCGCATTAGCAAGCATTTTCAGAGTTTTTTTGACAACAAAGTTGGCTGTTGGATTGAGAATTTTATTTAAAAAACAAAACAACTGTCATGTTCACACTGCCCCATCAAACTTAGAGTCACAGAGAGTCAAGTAACACTGTGTCTTTAAAAAAATGTCTTTGCGTGTCGTTCTTCGCCTGAAAAGACGTCAAATAAAATGAAAGAGACCGTGCTTGAAGCGCTTTAAGTGAAATATGCACATCATCATGGCAAGGGTTCGTGGAAAATCATTTCACACTACTCCGACATTACACAACCCAACAAACGTCAATTAAACATGTTCAGTCGGGTGAAAACAAACTCCACCTAACGCCAGCACACTGATCCAACAAACTCCAACAGAGCAGTTTGATGATGTTTATCTGTCTGTGCAGTGTGAATTGTCCTTTTAGGTGGTTATAGGTGTGTTATGTGGTTGCTAAGATGTTATGACTGGTTTCAGTCATGTTGCTATGTGTTTTTCTTTAAAGAAATACAATGTTCTGGGTGCTTGCAAGCAAGACAGCTTAATGGGATGAAGAGACTTCAGGGAACACTTCTGAACCTGATGATTCACTGACTCGTTCATTAAAACCAACTGAACTGAATTCACCAAAATGAATCTGGAATGCCAACTTCTGTCATCCATGGGCTACTTTTTTCAACAAGAAGAAATAGCAAGGCCAGATGTTTCAAAGTGAAAACAATATGAGTGATAAAAACAGGAGTGTGTGTGTGGAAGCGTCCTAATTCAGAGCCGTCGCCTGCTGCGCTCCAGTCTTAGAAAATGCGACATGGGAGCGGTTCTGAATCGTGTTCAGAATCTTAATTACTTGGCATTTGTCAATGGAAGATATTAAACTGTGTGTGATTATATCTGTCTTCTCATCACGCTAGAAACTGGAGTCTGAAGGACATGTTTAAGCTGTAGGACACACAGTATTAAAACAAAAAACGGATTTAGCTGCTTCTGTGTGCTGAAAAAAAAAAAAAGGAGTAGATAACAGACAGCTTCCTCCTCCTTGGTCCATTCTCGCACGTAATCATAATCAAATCAATGCTTGATGGATAGCATTCAAGTGCCCACATTCTTCACCGCAATTATCAAATTTTATGCAAAAATATGTCACAGAACAGAAGTAAAATTGGCATTTAGCAAATCAAGTTATTTTTTATTTTTCCCAAATTTCTGTCACATTCTCTTCAAGTTAAACCAAACTTTTATTTTGACATTTATGTTTCTGTTTGCATATGACATGACAATGGTTTTATTAAAAAGAAATGGTAAAATGCTCAGGAAGTGACTCTCAGATTATGTTCATGTGTTCATATTTAGAGTCGGTAGAGGCTGAAAACACAGCGAGCGTCCTGTGTGCTTCAGTAAGAGCGTAGTAAACGAAATCATGCGTCTGCGCCATTCATTCACACAGAGACACGCACAACATGCACCATTCATATTTAAATGGTATTTTAGCAGCTTAATATTCACAGACACTAGTTCATATCACATTTTTACTATAAATACTGTGATTGGATTCGGTCCGCATTGCTGAAACCATAGGGCCCTATCTCTGCACATTACAGTAATAAAATGGGCGTTCTTTTTCCGAATGGAGCATGTAATGAGGTCACTCTAATAGTTTAGACTTCAAACTCCTCGTATTTCTGGTCCGGAGCAGAAACGTGCGAGTCAGAACGGAGCCGTTTATTGCTGAGCTGTCAAGCTCCGAGAGCCCCAGTGCCAAGAATCAGCACTTTTCCAGGGCCGTTGCACTTCTCGTCCTCCCTCTCGTCCTCTCTCAGGAGAGATGGTAGGGGGCTGCTGGAGCCTCATTAACTTGCCTGCTATGATTTCGCAGCCCTCAGAGGAGCGCGATGGTCGCTTGCTGAGAGAACTGACTGCATCTGTCACCTAAAACTCACAAGCGCCGCGGAGCTGCTAGAGAACTTTGGGACAAGCCTGATGTTTCACAAAGCTTAAAAAACAACAACTTTCCATGTCATTACATGTAAACAGAGCAATTGTAATTCCTGTTCGCCCCATGCAAGTAAAAGTGTAACCGCAGCTGGTCTTTGAACCAAAGCCGACTGACAGGAAACGAGTCTTTACTGTAATCTTCCCCCTCAGCAACAGGTTTTACACACCCTGACTTGTTTAACCCTTCACAAGAAACTCTTGTGCTCTCAGGGAGATTTAGTAGGTGTTTGTGTGATGTTCATTGAGCTGGCTGCCGACGAAAGTTTACATTTTTGCAGTCTGGTCACCTCAGGACTGCCGGTCTAAACCGGGCCACTAGTGCCATGAGTTCTTGGAGTTCAAGTTTGACATTCTTCTTTCAAAGATCAGTACATTATCTGATGACAGCATTTCTGGTTTTAACTCTTCCAAGGTATTCTGCCTTAAGCATGGTATTGGATTAAGAGGAATTCGATTATTCCAGTTCTAATAATGAGGGGAAAAAGAGTATATTATCATAAATAATGATTAAAAAATATAGATTTTTTTAATGGTGTTTTAGAGTCAGGTTTTGAGTTAGTAAAAAGAACCGGTTCATAACACTGAATCATTCATAATCAGATTTCACTGATCGCGTTTCATGCTCTGAGTCACTAAAACGAAGTGGTTCATAAGAGTGATTCGTTCGGGATTCATAGACAATTAACTACAGAGACAACTCATGAGAGTCATTTTGTTCAGGATCCGGACTGCACTGGTTGAGCTAAATGTGCTCAGAAGATGAATTGGTAACACTTTCTATGAAGCCCGTATTCATAATACATTAAAAGGGTATTCTTAAGGCTTTATAATGAATGCATAATGCATTGCTAAATAAACAACTCGTATCATCTCATGAATATTCAATAGAAACATTTAATATATTATAATATTTACTTATTTGTGGTTATAGCTTTTAAGAGTATGATGTTTTATAACACAATGAGCACGTTGCATCAACTTTTACAACGGATTATATTTCTCATAGTTATAATGTGCTAGAAGTCTCATATTTTGCTGTTTTTCTGATGCTACTTTACTTAAAGCGGTCAAAGACCACTCATAAGTAATATAATAATAATAATACATTTATCTCAAATAGCCATAAGATCAGATATCAGATCGGATGAATGTGTAATATGACACATTTGCTTTGAACTATTTTTATTGTAATTATTTTGATGGTACCCCTTAGACAGCTGTTGAGTAACTCTGCAACTGTATTAACTAGCGGTCATTGGAGTATTAGTATGTCTGCTACTGTACATATATGCAAACACTTTATTTTGATGGTCAACCAACAGATAAACTGACATAGGTGTCTTTGCAAGTACGTCAGCTGATTCTACCATTCTTGAGCATACTGATACACTCATGAGAGTTAGTTGGGATGTATTGGCAAAGTTGCTTGTAATCGATTGATTAAGGGGACCATCAAAATAAAATGTAACCATATAAAACATTTCATACATTTTTTTCAGTTGGATTATTAAGCTCACATCAATTAATGAACATTAGCTCCACAGGAAACACTCAAGTAACACTCAACATCTAACCACACACAAGCTGTAGTAAGATACTGTGCAGATCTTAAACAATGTCAAGATATGATACAGTCCATTATACTGTAAATGAAGTAGATTTAATATGGTGTTCACTGGGTGTTATAAATAATCATACTCTTAAACGTATAACCACATATACATAAGTATTATGATGCATTATAATTGTAGCTATGATTATTCATGAACTGATAATACATATAAGTTTTTTATAATGCATTATGCATTCATTATAAAGCCTTAAAAAATACCATTATAATGTATTTTAAATATGGGCTTCATTGAAAGTGTTACCAATGAGTTTCACATGTCACAAAGAGTCACGCGTTCAGAATTGAGCTACACTAGCTGTGCTGCATCTCTCTGATTCACTACAGAGATCGTTTCATAAGAGTGATTTGTTCAGGAACTGAACTACGCTGGATGGACTGTAAGAAAGATTTACTACAAATTGAAGACTCTTAAGAATCATTTCGTTTATTAGTACTGGTGGCACTGTATAGTCTTGATCTACAAAACGGCCTATAAGATGTATTCCTTCTGAACTGGACTATACCGATCACACTAATTATTATTTTTTAATTCAATAAGAAGAACCAGAGATGTTCATTCAGGAATCAAACTGCACTACGCTCTTTATTTCATGCTGTAGATTTATAAGCTGTGTCGTGTCGCTGCTCAATGCAGAAACTCGTTCACAGTATTTTATTACGAGTAAACACCATTGAAAACATTATAAAAGACTGTTTTTTTTTTCTCAGTATAAACAGCCTAGGCAAAAAACCCACATAACACAATTCTGTGCTAGTCAGGACTTTATACTTTCTGTGAAAAAAAAAAAACTGCTGTCAGTTGAATTTGTGCAGAGCGCCGTGTCTCTGCTCCGAGGGCTGTCAGTTCAGCCGGTACCCAGAAGACCCCTCTCTGTCCCGGGGAACACAGCGCTCTGATCTGTGTGGGTTTGTTCTTTCCCCTGCTTTGATTCCGGAAGAAAAGCAGCGAGTATTTAATTCGAATACTCTTAACAGTGAGGAACAGAAGAGATATACAGTGTGAGAGGAGGTGGGGAAGAGCGAAAGAACTCTGAAAGGAAATAGTTTGCATATAATTATGACTGATTCACTGCCCTCGTTCTGAACGTATCTACAAAGTGTTGAAATATTGTTGTTAACTCTGTCCGACACAGCAAATACTCATTCAGAAAGAGAAAATGAAAGGGATAGAAACCCAAAAATGGAAATTCATGCAACTCATGCAGTGCATATACCGTAATGCATTATTATTCTGCTGTCACCTGCTTTCTGCTCTAATCACAAGGTTTCCTATGTGCTGGCAGGTTTGTGTGTGTGTGTACATCTGTGTGTGGCAGAACTGCCGTGAGCCAGATCTCTACCTCTCGCTTCACACACACACACACACACACACACACGCGTAGAGATGTGTTGAGGGAAAGAGAGCAGAACGGTGACATTTTGTAAGGCTGAACTCATTGTCACACTAAAGCATTCTGTCACTTTATGTCACACCAGCACAGAGAGCGAGCTAGACTGCGGAGAATAAATTGTTTTTCACAGATGGACGTTTACAGGTTTAGCCAGAACAAGAGCAACAGAAATAAACTATAATGGACTCACATGTAGGATTCCCTGCACGGTTTTGACTTAAACTAACCCACAGTCAGTACACCTGTTTGTACTTCACTCCAAATTTGTTTGCGCTAGTAGCTAAATCTGCAAGTAAAACTTTAAATATTTTCTCCGGGAATGGTTGTTTTTATTTTATAAACTGCAGTGAGAATCCCAAACAAACAAAACATGTTTGAACAATTAGTTTTTTGTACTTTGTTCAGCATCTCACCATAATGTGTGAACAAAACGCTAAATATATGCATTTAACAACGTGTGGATTGTGTAAATTGCGGTCAGAAGTCCAACGTACAACTGTTTTAAAAATAACAGTATTTTTACTTTGTTCATTATCTCTCTGCAATTTACTTTGTTAATTTTGCCAGCTCAATTTGCCAATAGAATTAGCAAACAAAGCACTGTATATATGCAATATAAAAACATTCACTTATATTTTTTTTCGACTTCTTTCAACTATTTGCAAATAAAATGCTAAGCATCTGCCTTACCAGCTTTAGTTTGTACTTCGCTTCACTTTTCAAGAGATATTGCAAGCACAAAAAAATACAAAAATGTGTTTGAAGCTCTTTATGTATAATGCATTATAAAGATATTCATAATGTACATGGTAATGTATTATATCTTTTCATAAATAATTTACAAGCAAAGTTTAATGCATTATACTTTCTAAATTAATAGATTATGTTTTATAATTTTGGTAAAAAATAATACAATGTATTATAAGGTGTATTTCAAAGCATAATTAATGCATTAAAACTACTTTTATAAACCATTATGCATAACGGTGTGTTACCGTAAAGTGTTACCGTATCCGCTATAACAATATTAGAAATCCATGCAATCTTTAAATACATAACACATACAGTGGTTCACATATTGTAGTTGCTGTGATAATAATAAGCAAGTACTGCATAATTTGAATAGTACTGAAATAGTATATCAAGCAGACTTCAGTGTTTGTGTGAGGGGTCTGATGGAGGCTTTGTGTTTGGTAGGAGAGGCAAGCCTTGTTCACCTGAGGGAGTTATTCAGACGGTGAAACTCTAACCCAGACACACAATGCAGCTGATGGCAGTGCTACTGTCAAAACACTCACCCATCCACACACACACACACACACACACACACACAGCCGCTTTAACCTCGCCTCTCAACATGCATCACGCACACACACGTTTCTGGGGTCCTAACCTGCCTCCATCAGCACGCATTATGCACGGCATGTGTGTTTCGAACCCTGACAGATACAGGGGAGTGAGGCCGCCACACGACACCCTTGTACACACATCCCATAATAAATGCAGATTAGATTGACCGTCTCTTCCTCCAAGTGTGTCCACAAACAATGTAACACTTTGCGGACGTACAACAAGCGTCCCTCTGTGGCTATTGTCAACAGATATTTATTTTCCTTCAGCTAAACATGCGATTGTTTGGACAAGTCGAACAATGTCCAAACAAATGTTGAAACAAAACGGATATTTAGTTTGTTTGCAAATTATTGTGACAAGATGAAAAAAGTTGAACTGGATATTTAGTGTTGTAAAATAGTGCAACATATGAACATTATTACAGGGATTTTAAGAGCTTTGTTTAGAAGTTGTAGTGAGAAATCAAGTACAACCAAACGTTTTAAAAAAAGATATTTAGCATTTTGTTTGTTTGTGGTGAGAAGTCCACAATGTTGACAAATTTAACAACAACTTGAGAACAAACATCGTTAAAGCAGTTTTTGGAAAATTACGGGAAAAATTTCAAACAGTGGATGTTCAACGTTTGTTTGCACGTTGTGCTGAGAGATCAAATCAAGGACAAACAAACATTGTTAAAGAAGATATTCACCGTTTGTTTGTGACTTGTGGTAGTAAGTTCGATTACGTACAAGTACAAAAAATGTCAAATGTTTTATTTGCAACCTGTGGTGACAAGTTGGTTAAAGTACAAACAAACAGTGGATATTTAGGGTTCGTTTGCAAAATTGTGGTAAACTGAACAAATGACAACAAACATGATTCAAGTGGATATTAAGTGCTTTGTTTGCAAACTGTAGTGACAAAACCAACAATGAACAAACATTGTTAAAGCAGATTTTTTAAGTGTTGCAAATTATGGAAAAGGAGCCAAACATTGCAAATATTCATAGCATTTTGTTTGTTTGAGTCAGATGAAGGGCAAACAAACACTGTTATGGTTTACTTTGTAAACTGCTGTTGCAATGTTGGAATACCAACATTGTGTTGGAATACCAACATTGTTAAAAATAAAAACTGGTGCTTTATTTTCAAATTGAACAAAAAATTTTTGAAAAAAATGTTATTTTTCAATACTTTTGTTGCAAATAATGGAAAAAACACAAAGTGTTTTGTTGGTAAATTCTAATGACAGTTCAAAGTGCAAACAAACATTGTCAAAGGAGATACGAAGCATTTTGTTGGTAAATCGTGGTACTGATTACAAAAAATAGTTTGTTAAAGAATATTTTTTTAAGTTTTTGATGTTTTGCAAAAAGGTATAAACAAATATTGCTAGAGAAGATATAAAGCATTGTGTTGTTAAACTATGGTGATGATTTCAACAAAGTACAAACAAACATTAGAGTGAATGTTCAGTGTTTTGACTTGCAACAGTGCTAGCAAATATACATCCTGCTGAATGAACTAGAGTAAAGTTGAAGTACTGTAGACAGTAACATTTACTGAACTGGACTGCTCACCGTAACTCCTGAAGTCCATCGATTTCCAGAGGCAGTCAAGCAAGAGCAACACCAGGTGAACACACACACACACACACACACACGGCTGTTTTGATGCTGTCTTTCTCTCACGCTCCATTGACCAGCATCTGTAATATATCTCTGAAGCAGAAGAAACATCAAAGGTTATACAGTGGGTTTATGATTTCATATGGTGCTTTGTTTCTGGTTTTCCTGACCCAAGTATTGTGAAACACTAGCGCTGGGAGTATCAGCTGTACAGTGTGGACAATCAAAAACGGCCATATGTCCATATCATTAACTGAAACAGAAATATTTTTCTCTTGTTTATTTATTATAATGAAATGTAATGGTTTATTATTATAACATATTATTATAAAGATTTTATTTTACACATCCATCTGTCAAAAAGTTGAGACAAAAAAATGGCAAAAGATGCTTCTGTCAATCAAAAACTACAAATACACTAGAAGTATTAATAATGACATGACATATGGTGATGGTTGCAACAGTACTTCAAAACTTGTTGACATAACTGGGTGAATCTGACTGCAGAAAGTATTAAAATCCACAACATGGATCATATGAAAAAACTGATTGCAACACACATTTATACACGCAGAGACAGTCAGACACACACAGTGTGGTACAGTAGGTGTCCTGGGGCTGATGTCTAGGTACGAGCATTGACCTTTATTGTCCAGATGAGGGGAAATATTAGATTAGCACTGACCTGTTTCAGCTACCGAATCATATCACCTGAAATTAACATCACACGGATTACCACAAACAAACACATACATGTAACACGGGCATGTGCAATCACACATCACACTAAACTCTTCACAAACAACAACAGAAATTTAGCACATTTAAAAAATAATATTTTTATAATTTAACAAGCTACGAATAAATAAAAAAAATTATATATATATATTTGTTATTTAATTGATAAGCACTATTTTTTATAATAAATTACTATTTTTATAGTATAAATACAGTACTATAAATATATAAATATAGTTTATTAGCCTGAATAAATAAGCTTATTTTCAATTAATGTTTCCGAAATAAAGTAATTCACCTTTAAATCTATTATCAAATATATTTAAAGATGCAGTGTGTCATTTCTGCTACATCTGTGGCACCCGTGTTATTTTAGTATCACTGATACACTTTCGCAAATATTTTATTTTGCCATTTTAAAATTTAGATTTTATTGTTCATCTTGATTTTAATTGTAATAAATAGTATACTACGTATATTAAAAAAATTCTAATATACATATTATTTAAAGTTATAATAAATGTATGTTTTGTCATTAAATTAGTATTTTTGCGACGTACACTTTTGTTTTTTTAACTAGTTGCACATAACATAATATATATGCATTTCAGTTGAGTTAACAGTTTCGGTTAACCTTAATAACAGAGTTAAAAAAAAAAAAAATAACAAAAGATGATGATAACTGAAACTAAGATATGAGAACGTCTTTTAACATTGAAAAACTGCTTTAAACTTAAAAGCAGCACAATAGGAGTCTGTTTGCGGTCACGCCACATCTGGATGAAGAGTTCAACATCACATCCGATGTTGACTGAATCCTTCAACACGACAAAGCCAAGCAGTTAATGGATCTGTCTGAGAACTGCCATCATGTCAGAACTCGACTACAGAGAGAGAGAGAGAGAGAGAGAGAGACGAGCCAGAGGGACAGAAGAGAGAGTAGATTCGTCAGCGTGATTTGATTTGATACGGCTGGGCCACGAGCTCGTCTAATTGCAGGGAAGTTGATCTGACAAATGGATCTGGTCGGTGTTATCATGCTGTACATGTGCCTAGAGCGCGAGAGAGTCACTCTGTACAGCTCCATTGATACTAATGACGCAAACACAGACATTTAGATTAGTGGCGCTCCCTTCATCAAGCCCTACCTAAACAAAATTACATTTCCTGACCGATCAGATCTCAGAAACTATGTGAATACTATGAAATGAGTTGTTTTAGTATAATTAATTGATATTCTCTCTGAATTCACCCTCAGGCCATGTAAGATATAGATGAGTTTGTTTCTTCATCAGAACACGCATTGCATCACTTTCTCAGCAATGGATCCTCTGTAGTGAATGGGTGCCGTCAGAATGAAAGTCCAAACAGATGATAAAAACAATAATCCATAAGTGATTCACATAATTCCGGCCCATCAGTTAGAAGAGCTGTGTGTTTGTAAGAAACAAATCTATCATTAAGGCATTTTAACTTTAAACCGTCACTTGTGGCCAATATATCAGATCATAACACACAAAGTCGATCGATATACTGTTGTTCTCTCGCATCAAACATTGTTTATAACCATTTTGTTTTCGCAACTAAAACAATGCTTGATCTGTGCATAGTTCTCCCCTGATTCAGACAACATTACATTTTCACTGAAGAAACAAATATTATGGATAGAGGACTCATATTTTAGCCCAAAGCAACAATTTCAAGTTAAAAACATCTTTATGATGGATTTGTTTCTTACAAACACGCAGCTTTTCAATTCACAAGATGTTAATCGATGTGGTGTGGATAACGGTGAAGTTTTTATCAGCTTTTCGGATTCTCTTTCTGACGGCACCCATTCACTTCAATGGATCCATTGGTGAGCAAGTGATTTAATGCTAAATTTCTCCAAATCAGTTCCGATTATGAAATAAACTCATTTATATCTGAGAAGATCTGGGTGTTAGTACCTTTTTTGCAAGTCAATTTAGGTATGTTTTTGGGTGAACTATTCCTTCGAAACGAAATTAAAAGAAGAAATGTTGCCTTGGAAATAAAATAAGTTGTAATTGTATTTCAAGCAACATTTTATAGTTCTAGTTTTAGTTATCCACAATAACCCTGCTCACTTAGTAGGCTCACAGCAGTGCACATACTAACACCCAGAGGACGCAGATTAAAGGGCATAAATGAGCAGACAGTGCAGCTACACTCATTTAAAAAGCCTGATTTAAACCTCAAGGGTGTTATGCGCTAGAGATGCATTTAGTGTAGTTGCATGGCATGGATGCTAAACCATTGCAGAAACCAAAAACCGCAGTTAAGCAGTGAGAATTTACTACTTTCTACGGGTAACACTCAATACTGTTTCTTTGTCTTTAAACAAACCCTATAAGAATAGCAAAACCTGTCAACATTCAGACAAACATCTCGCCAACCAGAGGTTATAGGTGACCGCACACACACAGTCGATGTACTGTAAATCTGCAAAGAGGTGAACTACAAGGTCAAATATCTTTTCTAGGAGCATCTGTGGAGCGCTATGTCTCAACGGAGGTTAACTTAGAGGTCGCAGTGGCTTTCAGTTCTCTATTAGGAGAGAATAGCGCTTTGGAGAGAAGCAATGCTGCTCCGGAGCCCTGTTTAATAAAACACTGTCTGCACGTCTTTCAAGAGCTCCCGTTTGATCCGGACCCAAAACAAAGAGGTTTCTCTGTCTGATCTGTATAAAAGCACTTTTATTTTTCTCTCAATTTTACCTTTGTTTACACACACACACACCACAGATCACGACCAACTCACACACAAAAACACGTTTTTTTGCTGTTCTCAATCTTGTAAAATGACAGATGCAACAGTATGTTAAATAAATCGATACTATTTTTACGTTATACTCAGCGTTGGGAGGAACTAGTTACATTTAGCGGAGTTACGTAATTTAATCACAATTAAGTAATTGAACTACAGTTAAATATGAAAGTTAACGATTAGAAAGTGTGGGTGGGGGGTGACATCTGAATGTTTAAACATTCAGATTCTGACGGCACCCATTCACTTCAATGGATCGTTTGGTGAGCAAGAGATGCAATGCTAAATTTCTCCAAATCTGTTCTGATGGAGAAACAAACTGCATCTGGGATGACCTGATAGTGAGCAGATTTCCAGCGAATTGTCATTTTTTGGTGAACTATTGCTTTAATATTGCCATGCGTTATACAAAATTGCAAGTGTTTTCTCTGTGGTGTGTGTAGTTTGCTCTTAGATATTGACGCGAGGTGTAGTGGAGTTAATTGTGTTGTGCTGGGAGATTGTTTAATCCTCTGCTGATGTTCCAGGAGCGGCCCGAGGGTCCATTGATCGTCCTCCAGGACAGGAGGGGTCGGGACTCTTCTGGAGCCCAATCGATGTCATCCGTTTCGAGGGCATTGGGACTCGATAAAGGTTTTCTTCTAAATCCAGAATCTGCTGCCCTGCATCAACAAGTGCTGATAAACAGATGGATTCAGACCAGGGATCTGCAAGGTCAAATTCAGATTAAAGTTTTGCAAACACTTTATGGTCTGACACTTTCTCACACACACACACACACACACACTCGTACGTCATGTGAAACGTTTCCAAACACAAACCAAACTTAATTAATTATATTTAAAAAAAGAAAATTAGAATATTGAAAATATTCTTGCAGTGATGCAAACTTGTGTGGTGTGTGGGATTTATATTTCTCTAGTTTATAGTGTCATTTTATCCAAACCACCTACAATATTTAACAATGTAATGGTATTTTTAATATAATTTGTACTAACAATTTTCATATTCTGTAACGCTGCTTTGCAACAATTTGCATCGTGAAAAGTGCTGTACAAAGAAACTTGAATGGCATTAAACTGAATTTGCATTGTTGGTTAATAATACTTGAAAAAAATCTAAATTTAGTTATTAAATACATAAAATGTATTTAAAATATTTGTGTAGATAAATATTGTGCAGAATAAATTTTTCTAGCTTATACAAGGTCATATATTTGCTATATTCATTATCATTACTAATTGAAAAAACATAAAAATATAATAAAATATTAAAAGAAAACAAATACAGTAACCTTTTGTAAATCAATGTAAATAAAAAGAATATGAATAAAAAATACTATAAGTGTTAATAATTATTAATTAAAAATAATGAAAAATATAAACAATACATATATTATAGTAATTATATATAATTATTATAATGAATTTATGTAATTATATTACCATAATTATATATTTTATATTGTTAATTACAGTATTTTTTGTGATTATGCAGCTACAATTAATTTGGATGCACAAGGCTCTATTTAATTTATTTTATTAAATATTAAAATAATATATATTTTTAAATGTTTTAAACATAATTATAGAGTAAATATAATCTTATGTAATATATTAATTATTATTACATATATTTAATATATTAAATTAAACCACATATTGGTTATTAAAATATGTTTGTGATAATGAACCTAATAATTATTTAGTATTCATATTAGTTCATATTTTATTACTGATTATTAAATATATTAAACACAATGGATCCTTAAATGCGCTATATAAATAAAGGTGATTTGACTTGACATTGAATTAATGCACATACACAGACAAACATAATGTGTGTGTGTGTGTGTGTGTGTGTGTGTTTGTGTATAGAGTTTGTACTCACTCATCTAGTGTTTACATCACAGCAAAAGTTAGTTTTTCACATCTTCTGACTCTTACTCTTGTCTGTTTGCATTTCCATGAGCCTAAAAAGACAGAGGGAAAAAAGAAACATATGGATCAGGTAGATTTTGTTTGCACAGGTGTCGCTGAGTTTTGTTTGGTGTACAAACGAAACAGGTGTGTTTCCATATATTGACAGTTTGACAAAAAGGAGAGCATGCAAATGGCGTTAAAGCAAAGGAAAAAAAGAAAGAAAAAAAAACCTTTATCTTAGCGAAGACATTCAATGTAAACCATAAGCAATTGACCTTCAGCTGCAGTTTGTTTCCAAATAAGTGTGTAATAAGACACAGGTGCGTAAAGGTAACCAGTCCAATAACGTCAAAATGACTTCATTTCATTCGGCTGCAGTAATTGCTAGGAGAAAAGAAAATCAAGTCATTGGGTTTGGAGTCGTCCACAGATACTCGCTCTAACATCCAATTATTTCAGCTCTCAGAAGAGCACTCCAGTTTCCTTTCCACTAATTGCCAGGCGTGTGTCGTCCTGCGCAGCGTTGCATTCTGGGAGCTGTTAGGAGACAGGTGAAAGACCCTCTGAGGGATTCGATGAACCGCACGGCGAGGCAAATCACAGAAACTTCCAGAAAGAAGAGAGAGAGCACAAAGGAGAGGGGTCAAGGACAGCTGACCTGAACCAAACAGTGTGATGATGATGATGATGAGCGCTGACTGAGAGAGAGAGAGAGAGAGAGAGAGAGAGAGGGAGACTGTGTGTGTGTGTGTGTGAGAGAGAGAGAGAGACTGTGTATGTGTGAGAGAGAGAGAGACTGTGTGTGTGTGTGAGAGAGAGAGAGAGAGAGAGAGAGGGAGACTGTGTGTGTGTGTGTGTGTGAGAGAGAGGGAGAGAAAATGCTTTGAATGCCGGGGAAGCGACTTTGAACCTGCTATAAATGTACTCATTATTATAATATGAGTTATAATAATGATAACGATACTGATAAAATAATCAACTTTACTACATTTATGCTTTTTTAAGGTGGCAGTATGAGTATGAATATCTCTTTAATTTATTAAAACTACTTAGTATGGAAACAATGAGGATTTCATATGATATACAGTTGCTTTAAATACAACTAATAAACTAAAACCCTAATATAAAAAAAATGCATTTTAAAAATATAGATAAACATCAGTATTATAATATAATATATTTAAACAAATAAAATAATATAAAAATTGAAATTAAATAAACAAAATCCAGCTTTACATCAGAGAAATAAATTACGTTTTAAAATAGATTTGAATAGAAAACCGTTATTTTAATAAATAATCAAATGTAATCATAGTGATAATAGCATAGTAATAATAGTAGCAACCGCTTTATACTAACAATATAAACACAGCAGGCAACATACTGCAGCAATATAAATAAAATTTTTTATTTTACCACATATGTAAAACTTTATGCATATATTATAATAAACATGCAGTATATAAATAATGTTATTATATTAATGATTGTTGATTTAATTAAATTGTAAGTATACAATATACAATTTGACAATGATATACATCAAATATAAAATATAACAAAATAAATAAAAATATGGCGTTATAAAATGTATTTTATGAATATACTACATGCTTATTAAATCATTTATTCTATCAATTAATTATTACATATTATAATTATTTATACATATTACTATTATTATGCTATAATATCATGATTATAATTTCTCAGTATGATTAAAAAATTAAAACTCTATTCTATGTATGTTGTATGAATTTATATAATTATTTAGTAATTACATATTTATTTATATAATTACATCACTATATACTGTATATATATATATATATATATATATATATATATATATATATATATATATATATATATATATAAATTATTAAAAATATTAATAAATTAATTAAAAAAATAATTTAATCATTTAACTTTATAATTGAAACCATAATAATTTAATAATCAATTATAATAAATTTTAATAATCATTATCAGATTTTCTAGTGTTTTTGAGTAGTTGTTGTTATAAATATCTTCCCCAACACTGAAGCTGTCAGAGCTGAACGGGTGAAACTGGATGGAGGATGTCCTTAAACCCCATCACCTTCCTCATCTTCTCCTGACATCGGCTCCTCTCTTCATTACCGTGCCATTATTTCTCCATATGACTCCAAATAGGGCTTGTTTGGAAAATCACACAAGTATGAAACATACCTCCAGGCTCTTCCATGACCTTGCCGAATATAGCCACGACCTCTTCTTTACTGTGTCCATGTGAAGTGTCTGGGGGCATCAGTCCCTGCAGCACTCGACGTGTGTGTGTGTGTGTGTGTGTGCGCTCCTCAAGCACTCTCCTCACTGTCCTGTCTACAGAAATAACTCACTGAACGCACTCCAAACTGCCAGCGACAGCCCACCCTTCCTGCATCAAAGCCGTCCCAACAGCTAACCTCAAGAAAAACTGTGCTGTCAACACAAAACTACACAAAAGTTGCCCTTTCAAAACCAAGAGAGGTTGAAGTAACCATCTCCACAATGGACAACTGCTGGCAGCACCATGTTACAGTGACCGTATCTGATGCTAATACCATGGTACTTTGATCAAAACCCAGTGTACTGAAATTGATGTACTTTGATGAAACAGTTTTTTACATGGTACATGCCAAAGTAGTTTCAAGGGTACCATAGTATTCTGGTTATAGTAGTGTGCTGATCTTTAATTTGAGGGTATTCTCATCAAAATTGGAGGAAAGGTTTAGGAAGTACAGCTCTTTAATATGTACCTCCCCCTTTTTTCAGGGGACTTTAAGTAATTGGACAACTGACTCAATTGAGCTGTTTCATGGACAGGCGTGGGCTATTCCTTCAGTTTTTCTACATCAGTTAAGCAGGTAACAGTTCTGGAGTGGACTCTAAGTGTGTCATTAGCATTTCTGTTGTTGTGAACCCAAACATTTCACAACATCCAGCCAAGAGAAGAACCGTCTCCAGGAGGTAGACGTGTCACTGTCAAAGTATACAATCAAGAGAAGACTTCACCAGAGCAAACACAGAGGGTACACCACGAGGTGCAAACAAGGCCAGATTAGACTTTGTCTAAAAATAATAATCATAAAAAAAAAGACAGACCTCTTCTAAAACAGCATTCTTCGGATGGCTGAAATTAAGATCAACCTGAACCTGTACCAGAATGAAGGGGGGGGAAATAAAAACATGGAGAAGGCTCAGAACCGCTCATGATCCAAAGCACTCAACATCGTCTGTGAAGCACAGTGGAGCAGTGTGATACTACATGAGCGCGTGTGGCTTCCAGTGGCACTGGGTCACTGGTGTTTACTGAAGATGTGACCGAAGACAGAAGCAGCCGGATTAAATCTGAAGTGTACGGGAATACACTCTCTGCCCAGATTCAGTCAAATGCAGTTGATTGGATGGATGATGATGGCCCAAAACATAGAGTAAAACCAACAGAAGTTTTTGAAGGTAAAAAAGTGAAATATTCTGTAATGGCCAAGTCAGTCTCCTGATCTCAGCTTGATTTAATTTGTTTCATTTATGCATTTAGCAGATGCTTTTATCTAAAGCAACTTACAGTGCATTCATGCTATACATTTTTTTTTACCATTATGTGTCTTCCCTGGGAATTGAACCCACAACCTTTTGCGCTGAAAATGCAATGCTCTACCACTGAGCCACAGGAACACTGATTGAGCAGCATTTCACTCGCTGAAGACACAGCTAAAGACCCACAAACAAACAACTGAAGTCTGCTGCAGTAAAGGCACGAGGAATAAAATCATAAAGGAGGAGCCCCAGTCTCTGATGAAGTCTATGAGTTACAGACCGAAGTCAGTCATCGCCTGCAAAAGATTCTCAACAAAATATTACAAATGACATTGTATTTATGATTATATTTATTGGTCCAATTACATTTGAGCCCCTGAAAATATATATATGTATATATATATATATACTTAAAAAAAGTTGGAAAAGCATGTTTTATATAATAAATATTTACAATTAATTATAAATTAATAAATTAAAGTTTAATTATATAACAATTACATATTTCATTGATAAGCCTTTTAAGCTTTTAGAAATAAATCTTTTTTTAAATAATAATAATAATAATAATAATAATAGTTGGGACATGTACCATAAAAAAAATACCATGTTTTTGTTGGATTCACATCACATTAACAATTTACCATGTTATCAGTCATTAAATGTAGTCGTTCATAAATTTGACATGTAACGTCACATTTTATCAAACTATACAATGTTGTTTTTGGAAATATACAGTACCATGATCTAACTACAATAATATTACCTTCTGATACCATCAATATACCACATTAACTATCATGTAAATATGGCAAATAAATGAATAATAAACAAATAGTAAATGAATACATTTACTTACTTAAAATGGAATCTTACTACTAATCTTACTATTCATATAATTAGCATAGTACATCAATAATATGGTAATAATATCATCATTATCAGAAAACACATTACACGGGTTAGTTTGCATTAATCAGCTATTAAACTAAAATGAAGCCAAGAACAAAGAGTGTTTATGACGAATGTTGAAAAAGACACTTTGAAGAGGAATCTGAAAAGCTGAAAGCCTTTGTTTTTGTTTTGTCTGATGCCTGTTGTTATTTATTTTATTGTGTCTGCAAACGTGCAGGGCTTTATATCTATTTGCACACATTTGTTTTTTTGTGTGTGTGTTCTTTGACCCAAAAGCCTAAGCAGAGATCAAAAGATCAAAAACAAGTGAGAGCTGATCTTCAGGGCATGAACACATCATTAACATGCTTGCACCTGAGCCTGACCTTCAAGGTTAAAAACACACATAAACTGAACAGCACAAACACACATAGGCAGGGATAGTGAGGGTTTTAGGTCATGCTTACAGAGAAACACACACACACACACACACACACCTGTCAAACAGTATGTGGCTGATCCAGGCAGATCAAACCCGCAGGTCCATCCGTCCAGAGAGCCTCACCCACCCTGAGCTGATGCCATCCCCGAAACACTGGAGCTACAGACATGAACAAAGGAAGAGATTGTGTGTGACTGGAATTTAAGTATTAAATAGATACATAAGAAAGGAATTTGTGCATATACAGTATATTTTCCTATACTACAATGAATCAACACTATAACACAATACACAATTTAATATTTTCATTTTAATTTTTTATATCATATAAAAAAGTATATTTTATTAAGTTTATAAATTAAATATTTTTATGTGATATAAATACATTTAAATTAAAATAGTGATTATTCAATAATTAACACACACACACACAAACACACAGAGCATAATATTTAAACAGAATTGTATTGAAATAGAATTGTATTTTAAAATACTCATATTTATATTTATTAGTACTAATACAATACTATAGTTATATTAGAAAAAATTATTAGTAAAGTTAAATAATAATAATATGCATGTCTTTAAAAAAGGCAATACTAATATAATTACACATAAATAAAATATATTAATACATTTATAATTGAAATAAATTTGTATTATTAATATTATAAAAGTAATTAAAAATAGAAACAATAATTATATACAAATATAAACAATATATATATATATATATATATATATATATATATATATATATATATATATATATATATATATATATATAATAGTTTATTCAATAATTGTATTCAGTAACTATCATTTTATGGGACAAAACACACACACACACAAACATGATATTTATATATTTAAATAGAATTGTATTTTACTATATTAATATTTATAAAAAATATGACTGATTTAATACTGTAATTACATTATTTAATAATTATTAACAATAATAACAGAATATATGTAAATGTATAAAAAATAATATACAATAATGCAATAATGATATTTATATTTATTTTCATCATATCAATCAATGATATTATAATTATTAATATACATTTTATAACAATATAGTTTTTTAATAATTGTATTGAATAACTTATATATATATATATATATATATATATATTATTGTTTATATTGTTTTAAATTAGCATACTTTATTTGTACGCATATTTACAGTAAAACAAAAATTTATAAAAATAAAAATAAATCAGTATGTGCCATTTTACCTTGTGCTACTAGTTCGCTAGTAAACAGGTATTTCACATTTAGCGGTTACTATGTTGTGTATATTTCCAAAGGATAAAACTGACCAATCAGCTTTCAAGACAAGAGCTATAATTTGTTTGCATATGCTTAGCTTTCACGCCACAGGATTAAATAGCCTATTTCTTTCTGCGCGTATAATAAAGAGGCTAGTTTTAAAGACAGCTCTCAACAACCCCCAACTGTCCGTTCCAGAAATAATACGAGCTTTTTTTTAATTTAGATCTCCAATGAAGATTTCGAAGCTCGGAGAGGCGAACAGCTGTGTTTCTGCCCTGATAAATGACTCATTTAAATGAGTTTCATTAACGCTACGTAGGAGTCTTGTTGAGCGCCGCGATATATTGTGATGTACAACAGCCGTTATGACAGCAGGGGTTTGTGCGGCAGTCCGTGAGTTGATGGAGTCAAATGGAAATTATCTGATGGCTAACATATCTCTGAATGTAAATCTCCCTCGAATATTGAAGTAAGGCTCGTTGTATGTCATAGCTATCAAATTACTCATTCTACACACACAATAGAAACCAGTTTACCTCATATAAAGGACGCAGAGAAATTAATGAGTTCTTTGGCATTGATATCTCCTCATGCTAGGTTGAAATCACTAGCGTGTGACTAAGTGTTTGACGATGTGGCCTGATCCGTGACCAGCTTTTCCGGTTTCTGTGCTGCTCAATTTGAAGGTTTGGGTGGTGGAGGTTTTAATGTTGGATGAAATGAAGCTAATCCCATTTCAGATCTGCACAAAACAAACACGCCAAAGCAAAGCCCTGCCTGAGGCTAACCGAGACACAATGCTTGAATCTTACAGGTACAGATACTGTCACAAGTGCTATTTGACGGACAAATGAACGCTAACAGATTTTAACATCCTTTATTAGCGTATATGCATTCCTCTCAAACCTAAAATCAATAGAAGTTAGTCTTTAACCATTTTAGTTTAGTACAAAGTGTACA
Organism: Carassius auratus; assembly: GCF_003368295.1. Lineage (NCBI taxonomy): Eukaryota > Metazoa > Chordata > Actinopteri > Cypriniformes > Cyprinidae > Carassius > Carassius auratus. Next base: position 5,094,802 of record NC_039264.1, on the reverse strand, counting down.
TGAATGCTAATCTAATGAATGCTAAACAGTAGGCCTATATTACTGCAAACATGTTTCTTAACATCTGGGTTGATAAAAAATACCCAATATATGAAGAAGAAATGGCTTTATTAAAACCATAAAACAATGTAGGTTAGAATTATGAAAAGTTACAATAGTAACCTTAGTATTTCTGTGATATCTGTAGCAATTTTTTTATGTATTTATGGTTTCTTGCTTCTGAAGCTACAAGTTCAGCTACAACAAAGTAGTTGGTAACATCGTAATGTTTTACATCAAAAAATCATGGTAAAATCAACACAACTCTGGTTTCTATAAAACAAAAATATGATATTTGAAGATTTAGCTTCTTAGGCTACAGTTAGTTTAGTTCAACTACATTTTACATAAAGTAGTAGGTAACACTTTACAATTATGTTTCATTTATAAAATCATGGTTAGATCAACCTAATTATGGTTTTTATAAAAGAGAAATATGATATTTAGAAACATAGCCACTGAAGCTACAGCTACTTCATGCTAGTTCAGCTACATTTTGTAGCTATATTTTACACCAAATTGGTAATATTTGTAAAATCATGGTTAAATCAACACAACTCTGGTTTCTATACCACAAAAATATAATATTATGATATTTAGCTTCTGAAGCTACAGCTAATAGGCTGTAATACGCATTTGATTTCTGCCTTAGTTAACAGTTCAATAAACGCAAACTATTTAGCATTTTGTTATGCTCATTGAAAATGTGCATAGAGAAACGTTCACTTTTGAGTCGTACAGTGGACATAAAAAATTATGTAGGATTTACTTTAACTCATAAATTGCAAGTAATTACAAAAATAATTACAAGCAAATGACAAGTAACTCTGGATTAAACATGGAAATTGTACATTTTTACAGTCTAAAATGTTCTTTATTGCATGTTAAAACCATTTTAGCTGCGTATAACATGGTAAATTATCTCTCTTTTTTAGATTATAGATTCAGCTTCATTGTCTTTGTACATGTAAGGTACAAGGCAACGAAATGCAGTTGTGCAGCTACAGAACAAACACTTTAGCGTTTCATTTTTCATACGCCATCGTCAAGTACTGGATAACAAAATGCTACGTGCTCATGTGACTCAGCGAATTAATTTCCATAATACGAGGTGAATTACGGTCAGAATTTAGTTCCCCTCAGAACTGAGTAGCATTTCAAAGGATGCTTATAAACCAGCACTCAATGTAGCCGGCAGCTATTTCATATAGAAAATACGGCTTATCACCGAAACGCAGACCTGAACACTCTTGCACATACACTTACGGCTGCTAGACACACCAGAGAAACGTAAATTTCCCTGTGTTCATTTAATCTGCAGCTGCGTGTGGCATTAATTCAGAAAACAAAGCAAACTGAAAGGAAAAATGCTCTGATTTTATTAAAGTCAGTAAGTAAGGCAGATCTTGGAGCAAAGTGATCGATATTCATGATCACCAGCACATTTTAGGACACTCAAATGAAAAAAAAAAAAAACACCAGATGGAAGAAGAATTACACATTTTATATATATTTTGATTACAAATCTGTCTGCCTGACATCTTTTAGGACTAGAATAACCAAATATGTCAAGCATTGTGCTTATACGTGTTTGCCTTTGCACAAACCCCATGAGCGTTGAGCTGTTGCATCCATCACTGTCAGGACTAATTATTGCTCTACACTTTTCTGTGTGTCGTGCAAACATACTGCAAGCCTCTGTCTCTCTCTCTCGAGATCGTTCTGTCTCGTTTTGAGGTCACAGCGACCGTCTTCAGTTTTAACAAACCCCCTCCCCTTTTATGTCTTGTGACCTTAAGGGGTCACGCGAATGCATTTATAGGACAATATTCCACACCATTTAAGTCCACTTTTGATGTTAATCAAGGTTTCTTGCACCAAAAATGTCATAATGCTTCACATGACCATTTCCCACTCTTAGAATTTAAACAGTATGTTTTTGCTAACAATTTTCTTATGCAAATGACCTCTGTTGGTATGACCTTGTCTAACAACCTGCACTTCTCAATTCTCTCTGAAAACTGTGGTATATTTTTAAGAGTCTGTTATTATTATTATTATTATTATTATTATTATTGTTGTTGTTGAATGAAACAAACAAACAAAAGCTATTTTTACTATTTTTCAAGAGTTTGTCATTAATACTACTACTACTAAACACTACTTCTAATAATAAGATGAATTAATTTAATTAATTATAATTTATATATTTATTATTATTATTATTGAAACATTTATTGACATTTATTTTATGACCAAAAATGATTTTTTTTCTTTTTCTTCCTCTAATTATTAAAATATATATATTTAACATTTGTTTTTAAATCATATTAAACACTGTACACCAAATAATTTAAATAAATAAATAAATATTTTTTCCATGAAAAGCTCTTAAAAAACAATTAAACAATTAAAAAATAGATAAACAAACAAAAGAATAACACAATTATCTGATAAAACTAACAATAACGTTCCAAAACTACCATGGTATTATGTGTCTTTTTACAACATTTAGCATGGTATTCTTGGAAGTACCTTAAAATACACTGGTACATGAATTTCATCTTAAAGTATTGCAGTGTTTACCTGGAATAAGGCAAAAAATGGGGCCTTATGGTAAATATTACTGTAAGAATATACTTACAGGTAAGAGCTCTTTCACTGAAGGCATTCATTTGATCATTTTATATTTCCTAGCACCCTTATGAATTGCCAATGTAACTCTATATTTCTATTTTTATTAAATTGTCAGCTATACCGAGTGAAATTCACCCCGCATTTCATTCTCAGTTAATAAAGTTTCTAATATTACAGGCCTAAAGTTCTCCGAGGTCCACAAGGAGCGGCTGGAATCGATTCAAGACTTCTGGACTCTGGCCTGCGCTGTATTGATTCACCGTTAATGCCGTAATGACTGTTTTGGCAGCAGATTTTAAAAGTCGCTGTGGTGCTTTGGGACGCCGGTCATTAAAAACATGTAGATTGATTAAAATCAGGAAATGTTTTTCAACTGTACTGCAGTTTGAGAACAGGATCCAAATGAGAGATACTGTACGCTAGAAATCACCTCCAAACACTACGCACACACACAAATGGAAATGCAACGCACATTTCCGCCACCGCTGAGGTGCGATATCATGTTGGCAGTGAGTTTGTCACGGCGGGGGGCAGGTAAGTGTGAGGATTTGTGTTTTGCTAACACATTAGCTCTGTTTTGTTGCATCCCGTTTGCAGCAAGCATCTCAAAGGCACCATAGAAGTATACAATTTGAAATAGATTACAGCTTTGCTTACGGGTGGCCAATTTTGGGCAGTTTTGAGTCTGTAAATAAATATTTCATCAGAATACACAGCTACTCTAAAAGCTAATACTTTTTAAATGGCTGATAATTAGAGGAAGATGCAGTTAAACAGAAAATTTGTTACTGAATTGCTAAACATAGCACAGAAACTGTTTTCACTCAAAAATTACAAATATATAACTCTAGCTAGTTAGTCCACAGCAATATTTCAAGTAGGTTTGCCGTCAACATTTTGCTAAGATAAAGCAATAAATCTCAATTTTCTAAAGACTTTTTGGCATTTTTGCATTTATTGTGACAGGACAGATCAGACATGACAGGAAGTGAAGTGGGAGAGAGAGAGGGGGGCGGGAAAGGTCTTCTTTGAACACGGGACACCAAAGCGCAATGGTGCTGAATGTCGACATAAATTTAGGTTTTCTAAGCATTAAAAATACACAGCACACAGAAATACTCATTAAATCTGAGCACAATTTACAATAAGTTATCTTCAGTTAGTCAGCCGTATTGAATGTATTTCCTCATTAAGGGATTGCTTTAAAATGCAAAGCTGTGGAAGGCAGCTAATGTGATACTAAAAGAAGAAAAACTGTTCAGACGGACAGAACCAGAGATAAACAGTCAAAGATGTCTGACACCAGGGAAAACGAAGGACGATTCGTCTGACAACAGGAGTCAGATTACTGACAGACTCACTCGTACAGCAGCGCGCGGGTGTGAGGAGTGTGTGTTGTGTCAGTGCGCTTACCGCCTGTGTCTCTATTTGTGCATGATTACACACAGCATGCCCTCAGAGGCCACTGCCACTTCTACAATTGCACACAGAGGCCTTTTCTTCCCGTTCGTCACTGTATGCCTTGGTAGTCTGACAAGGAATAATATTGTGAAAATTGCACGTTTAGAAGACAGCGTCATTATATCAGCTGTGGCAGGTAATGACATATCAAGGCGCGCAAAGTGTGTTATCATCTCCTGTGGTGCTTTCAGAGCATTTCAATTCACACAATCCCTGCTCATCACTGCAAATGCCTTGGTTTTTTCGTATATGTTCTCAGCCAGAGATGCTATCAGAGACTGGGGACAGAGATCTACGTCCGTTTACCCAGCTAACATTGCTTTTTGTATGGTTTTAAAGATGTAGTCTTCACATTTGTCCCCGTTAGGTTTGTAAACATGGGTGGAGTTAGCTAATAAATCTTTATTAGCCTTTCTTGCTAAGACTAACATCACTAGTGCTTATATTTATGAGGTTTAACAAACTTGTTTATCTCGTTCCTTACAGTTTGTGCTAAAAACATGAAATAAGCATCTAAATTTTACGATTTTCGTTTTGGTGGACACTGAAACGACAAAAAATTAATAGATAGACATTCCTAAGCCTTATCCAAAGACTTTGGACTTGGGTCATAACTAGCAACCACGTAAAACACCCCAGCAACCAAAAGCACCCTAGTATTATGTTGGCAAGCTAGTTTTGCGCAAAAATATAAACGTTTGTTGTTGTAGCTTGCTAGCTAAAGTAATCACAAATTGTCCATATAAATCAAGTTAAATTAAATTTTCATCACATTCGACAACAGTTTGCGCGATTTCAGCTTGGCTTACTCTAACCAGCTAACAGTAAGGCTACGCAACCATAATAAAAAACATACTTAAAAAGTAGAACTTTTTTGTTTGGATAATTATTATTTAAATGATGTACTTATTAAACATTTGCAAAGTTTATCATATTGTTAGTCCCACCATTTTATAAAAAAGCTCCATTGTGCGTTGTTTAACAATATACTTTACCTGAGGTAAAATCACCTTAAAAAGGCCGTATTGAAAAAAGTGGCAAAGAAATTATTTTCACTCAGAAAATGCTAGTAAATTTCACACCTCTACACCGATGTCTACACCGGACGCAACCGTTGTCGCACAACGCCGCAACAACTTGAAGCCTCATTTATACTTTCGCCTGTCTTTACATCGCAAGCCTCTGCTAACCTCCCCAAACGGATGAGGTGTTTTTATACGTGTCGCGTTGATTTGGTTCTTTTGAACAACAGGATGCAGCGAGGAGTAATTGTCCTCTAAAGCCGTCGGAAATCAGCAAAGACGACGCAATTTTTCAGTAAAAGACTCAATAATTGACATCTCATGTCATGAATGTGTTGAAGAATTAATTTCTGTGCAAACTGGTTAAAAAAATCTTCAGCTTTCGGGTTTATTTCACATCAATCACAAACAATTTTAAACAAACAGTGTTAAATCCTATATAAATTAATTAGAATTCTATTTTTATTCAATAAAATGTACGTCACTTAAAAAGCCTTGGGATAATTATGCAAACAATCTATTCATTGTTTTTCTGATGGAGTTTGAACTTCACATAGAGCTGGGGTTAGGGGTTGTGTTTGGTCCAATGTAATGTTTATAATCAGCAATATGGTCTGGAGTTTTTACTGAAATGGTTTAGGAAAAAAAAAAAATCACGTTTGCCTTTTCGGACAGATTTGGAAGTGGAGCAAACTTACAAAAAAATGTCATGCACACTGTGGCGTGAAAAGGGGGCTTGTGCACTCAAAACACATGGCCACCCATTCCACGATGACGTTATTTATGTCGTGCACACCTTTGCGCAGATGCGGAGAGTATAAACCAGGCTTGAGTTTGTCTACACTGGATGTGCCAAAACAACCATTGCTAATCATTTGAAATGTGTGTCTCGGGGTGTACTCACACTAGGCACGGTTGCCATGAACCGGGCCCGAGTACGATTGTCCCCCCTCCCCACTCCCCTTCTGGCCTGCACTCACATATAGGGTTTCAGCATTCGTGCCGGAGCACGCTTACGTCATTATGGTGCGACGGTTTCGGGATAAACAGGAAGAGCGGCACTCTCTGAACACAATGGAGTCCATCGCTCTGTTTTCTTTGTGGATAATTTTGTGTCATTTGGTCCACAGCCTGTTGTTAAACAGATGTGTCGCCTTAGTGGCGCGAAAATTTTCACGTAATCGTGCTGCTCGTATGAGGATGTTTGCAAGGTATCAATCAGCTGAAGTGCAGCAAGGACTTTGCAGTTTTTAGTTTTCATGCGTTTTGCATCTCTGCCGTAGACCAAAGCGACTTTTCCCTGCCATGTTGGTTTTGGAGCGTCGCAAAACCGTGACGCAACGCGTCCTTTTCCGTGCTCCAGCACGGTTAGCGCTCACACTGCATGCGAACCGCGCCCGAGTCCAACTGAACCGTGCCCTGGCCCACCTCTTCCAAGCGGGCCAGGGCCGGCTAATCGAGCCGCGCCCGGGCACGATTCGGAGCACTCACACTAGTCAAACGAACCGCGCTTTGGTGGTCAAACGCACTCGGGCACGGTTCAAACTGGCTAGTGTGAGTACACCCTCGTACATACGAGGCATCAGTTCACTGTCGGAGACATGTCGTGTTGCATCCAGTGTGGACAGCATCACTGATTATAATGGGTTCTACTGTATTTTGTCGCACCGTGCCACTTGTGTCCGGTGTAGACACGGTGTAACTTTGAATTAAACGTGACATTTTGAAGTAGAAAAGAACAAAATAGCATTTACTTGTAAAATGTGCTCTGATGTTTAACTTACAATTTGAAAAAAAAAATTATAAGTGTGATTGCTCTATTTCTAGACAAACTTTCATCATATTTACGCATAAATGAACCACTGAGACTTTCTCTAATAAACTCACCGTTTCTGATAGCTGACACACTCAAAATATGCCTCTGGCAAACTGGCACCGTCCCGCGCTTCCAAGTGTCACAAACCTGCCGAGAGAAATACAGATGCTGATGATGTCTGACATTAGCGAACTCTTAACAGCGCCGCTAATTACATGTAAATGTAGACCACCGCAGGCCTGTTTAACCCTGCGGCTATAATAGCTCTGGCTGGAAAAAATACACATTTATTCGAGTCCAGGGGAAGTTTTATCCAGCTGATGATGATGATGATGTATCAATTTAGAAGGCAACTAATGATCTGAATTTGCTTGCGAGTCGCTAATTACAGATATATGCTCCTAAAAATGTGTATCAATTACATTGACGAAGTTATTAACAGGATACTTCAGAGCAGATTATCTGTCAGTCAGAAGTCAGGTGACTTTTTAACCATTAAATTTGTGCATTCACATGAATGCTTGCTTACATACACAAGTGTGTGTGTGTGTGTGTGTGTGAGTGAGAGAGAGAGAGAGAGAGTGTGTTTCTATTGGCATATAATCAACTGCAAAGGCAGCAGTGCAATTAAAGTGACAAATTGGTCGTGAGCATAAAGAATCTTCCCTGTGTGTTCATATCCTCCAGAGCCAACTACACTCGGGAAACACACACACACACACATACACACACACCATCTGAATGGCTGCACATTTAATTGGTAGCCATGCTAATTGCAGACAGTACATCATTTTCACCGTGTCCTCTCAAGGGCCCGAGGCCTCACAGAACATTAGCGGGTGAAGACCATGACAGCCGGATCACACCTCCAGAATTACCACCTTCACTTAAAACCCTTATATAATCCTTCTGTGACTTATTTATAAGGTGGATGTTTACTTATGTATGAGAACAATACAGAAGAATACCCACGCACACCTGAATCAAAGGAGAAAGGTGCACTGGAGACATGAAATATTATGAAGGGAGAAGTTTCATTTAGAAAAATAAAGTTAAATAAAACTAAATAAAATAAATAAATATGTATGAATAGAAACTCTCAATGTCCTAACACATTCAGTTTAGATAACTAAACTAGTCACATGACTAAATACATCTGTATTCTCAACATAAGTGATAGCTTCAACAGTGCAGCTCTACTGAGGCGACTTACACCACTTGCACATGAATAAATGGGTTTGAATGGTGCCTAGTTCCTATTTTAAAACAAATAAGAGTCTTTAGACAGAAAAAGAATGAGATATAGAGAAATTGTTGTGTGTTTATCAGCCTTCTTGAGACCTATGAATGGCTGAAAGGATGTACTAAAGAATGAGTCTGGATTTAGAAAAAAGATCCGTGTGGAAAGATCAACGCTAGCATAATGCTCGTAAACAGCAACAGATCCGTCTTTCGCTCGTTTTCCCCGCTGTCAGTTTGAAAGGAGAACATCATAACAGTCCTATTTCTGTCTCTCTTGCGCTCTTTCACAAATGTACCTCCTTTTATAATCATTCTTTCACGCAGCCATCTGTATTTTCCCCTTCACAATTTCCCTTTTCTTTCAGTAATTGTCGATGCATGGGGAATGCAGTACTGTTTACATGTATATTAAAAAAAAGTTTCGTTTATTTAGTATAGCCTAAGTCTCAGATTCAGGCCTAAAAAACACAGCAGTTATATACAAATTGATACTTTTTACTTTTTTATTATTCATTATTTTATTAGAATTAATATATGTATACACTGTAAAGTAAACATATATATACAAACTGTATAAATTTAAATCATTTATCTATTTTCTGAGGACTTCAACTGTACTTTTTGAGCCGTTAAAAACAAAAAATACAAAAAGTTAAAAATAAAAATCAGCTGATGTAATATTATTTAAGATTATTAGATACTAAAGAGAGAGTAATAACACGCATACATACGCACACACACAAACACAAATATATATATATAAACCCTGGCTAACCGCAATCCAACAAGAATGTAATGCTCTACTCGGAGAAAAACCACCCTGTTGTTTATTACAAGAGTCAATCACATGACTCATTTCCTATGGAAGAATTCACTAAACCGTTTTAACTGCATCCGCTAATTTGTTTGTTCACAAATGTCCGCGATAAACAAAGTAGGTCTACATAAACAACTTATCCAAAAATCTCAAAACAACTCACTCAGACGAGCGAGTTCAATCAAATCGTATGTTTCAACAAACAGCGACACGTAAAACGAAAGCAAGCCAAATATTTACAATTCACATTTTCCAGGACCGCAGCATGTGGCGGTGAACGGTAAACATAGCTGTCTTGCGAATCGGGCCACGAATGTTCCCTGATGGTGTATGCGTTCATGATGTGCGTTTCCCGAGTAAAGGGTATTTTTAGAGGTGATCTGTGTGTGTGTCATTGCAGCTGCTGTCACACACTCCAGTCTCTGAGGAAACGCTGGATTTGGCCTCCATTACAAGTTCATTTCAGATTTGCAGACCTGGCTCAACTTGTTCAAACCGGTCGAGATTAAGTTTAAGTTCACGAATAGGTTAATCACCCAAAAATGAATATTTGGTCTCATTTACTTGCCCTCATTTCATTCCACACTCGACTTAAGTTTCTTCTGTGAAACATGCAAAGAACATTTCTAAAAAAGAAAAAAAAAACTTGAATTAATCCAAACCACTCATATGACTCTTTTGAAGTCACGGTTACCAAAATACAGAAACATAGTTGTATCTATCCACTTATAGCTCTCAAATCCGATATGGACACTCAGTAAGGACAATCGCTGGAGAAAACACAGCACATGTTGCAAGTATTAAAAGTGATTTCATTTTTATATAAAAAAATAATAATTAAACAAAAATTCAGATTGAGAGAGTTCTGGCTCAGCTCTCTTTATACAAAAAGACCTTGTAGCTTTAATGTATTTTATTGGTAGAATTACTCTCAAACATGCCTTAAAGTCATGAAATCAAACCTTTTTTTGATGTATTACAATAAATGATTTATCAAACTGTCATTATAAAGAATCAAATATTTGAATCTTTCTTCAAAATGAAGTGGACTGTTCAGTGATTCTTTTCTGTAGATTACATTGGTACAGACGTAGGTGGCGCCAAATCACTGCGTTTAAGAGATTCATTGACATTTACTTGATTTGTTAAAACACTGATTCATTTAGACGTAAAACAAGTAAAATTGCAAATATTCGTATAGCGTTACTAGCTCTAGATTACTTGCACAATGTTTCACTCGCACGAATAAAAACATACTCTCCTCCATTTTCTGGTACAAGCGGACGTGAAAAAGCTCTTCACATGCGCAAAAACCTGTCATGTGAATTTCCTGTTTAAGTTAAACATTTTTAACGTGTGAGAAAGACATGATTGGGGCGAATATTGCACATTTGTGTCATTTGCACCTATTTGCACCTATTTGCACCTTTGCATTGATTTTGTAATCTAGTCGCGCAAAAAATTTTATTAACTTCAAATGTGAAGCAGATATTCTCATTGCATTATCACTCTAGATTACACGTGGGATGTTTTCTGTGTCACTTGTACAAATAAAATCATTGCATAATGCTCTCCTCTATTTTCCGATACAACCGGACGTATCAAACCTGACTTGTCGAGAAACGCTTCGCTGATAGACTTGCGTGACAACGCGCCATAGCTACTCTGTGTTGAAAACATTATTCAATATTAAGTTTTTGTTTTCTGAACTGTTGTATAAAATCAATGCTAAGGAAATGTCTATTTTTGCAGTATGGAAATCTAGAATATGCATAAACAGACTAATTAAACTACTTTATTATAAATAAACAGCAGATTTTTTTATGATGCACTAAATTTGATATCCTTTTCTGATCCTTCGGGAGTGTCGTAGACTCATGTGAACAAACATGTGGACATGTGTTCAAACACACACATACACACACACACACATGCAAACTACAGCAATAAAGACCCCATGACAGAGTCACAGCATGCAGGCCTGCGGGCTCTTGACAGGGTGATTAAGAACACTGCGTACATGTTTGCATGCACACACACACACACACACACACACACACACACCAGTGTATGGTGCCTCTGACAAATACACACTACCCTCCGGAAAAGCTTAAGAAATAAGCCACCCCTTAAGACCTAGAATGTGTGTTTGTGAGACTCTGCAGTTGCGAAACATTGCTGCAAATCTAACAGGCAATAGTTTTTCTTTTTACTTTCAATAGGCTTTCTTATTTGGAATAAAACTCTTCAAGATCATGAAGATTTGATGTTGGTGACCCACATGCATAAACACCTACAGTGACCCAGACAGCTGGCACAGAGGGCCAAAATGCCACAATGAACCACATTAAAGTGAAAATCCTGCACCAATCAAAAGTAAACTTTGATCCAGGCTCACTGCTAATGGTCACAGGCAGCGTCTGTAAAACACAGACTTACACACAGTTATTCAGGCCACACAGGTAGATAAAGAGACTCACTGAGAGCAGTTAAAAGCTGTTAAAGTGCCACGTGAGAGCAGTTTACTTGACGTACTGTTTAGTTGGTTTAAGAGAAAACTCAAATACTCACAGAAAAAAAGTGCAGGATAAAGAATGAGTACTTATCCTGATGAAAACGACAACTTAAACCAGTTTAAGCTGGTTTGCTGGTCTGGACAGAGCACAATATTGTATACTTTTATTATATACTTACTACACTATTTATTTTGTTTAGTGTTGGCTCTTCAGTCATTTTTAACAGATATATTTGACCTTTTTCTTTTTATTTTGTTGGAATGGTCTGACATCTGGTAAAGGTTTTGGCATTAGGTAAGTGGAAAAAAAATCCCTTTGGAGCACATTTGGCAAAATATTGCCCAAGCATTAAAGATTTACGACAGTTAAAGTTTTAATGAAAGTTTTCATTTTCAGGTCTATGTTCAAAAATTATAATAAATTGAATAAATATAATTAAGGGCCAAAAAATAGTACCCTAAAAGTTCCATAAAAATTAACAAATATTTAATAAAAACATAACACTGGAATGAAAAAAATAAATTATGGTAATTTTTCACCACCACCAAGGAGCACAAGGCATATATTTTATATATATATATATATATATATATATATATATATATTGCTAATCAGCATTAAAAATAGTCATTAATATTACATAAGTGAATAAATAAAATGTTTTATTAAAAAGTAGCATGCATATATTGACATGCACTAATAAATTATGCATATTCATCTTTAATTTCATTATTATTTAAATTTGTAAACAATGAGTACATTTGTATGTAACCTTTTAACTTTAAAAAAATAAAATAAATAAATAAATTTTCTTTAATAATACAGGGCATGAATTCTGTTCATATTATTGACTGGATCTGATTGGATTGTGAAAAGCAGGATGTTGTTACTGGACAGTATTAATTATTTATTATTATAGTAATTATTATTATTTTTTATAAAAGGCAGAAAAAGTTATCAAATCTATCTATAAGAGCTGGACCACAAAACCATAGGGGTCATAAGGGTACATTTTTTTGAAATTGAGATTTATACATCATCTGACAGTGGAATAAATAATCTTTCTTGATGTATGATTTATTAGGATTGGACAATATTTGGCCAAGATACAACTATTTGAAAATCTGGAATCTGAGGGTGCAAATAAAAATCTAAATCCGGAGAAATGTTTTAGTTAGCCTTTAAAGTTGTCCAAATGAAGTTCTTAAGAAGGCATATTACTAATAAAAAAAATATTTTTTATATATCTACGGTAGGAAATGTACAAAATATCTTCATGGAACATGTTCTATACTTAATATCCTAATGATTTTTGGCATAAAAGAAAAATTTATAATTTGACCCATACAATGAATTGTTGGCTATTAATATATCCCAGCGACTTCAGACTGGTTTCGTGCTGCTCCAGGGTCACATATATATTTGAATATTACACACAAAAAACTGTGTATAAAAACTGCTGTATTGAAGCATCTAGGCAATCTTAAACGTGTGGGGCAGCACAGCAGGGTGGATATTGTTGAGGCTTTGTACTGAGGGGGCCGATTCACATTGAAAGGAAAACAGCTCACGAGACGCTTTACAGCTGCTTTGGAGACATAAATCTCTCTCGCGCGCACTTTCTTTCTTTCTTGTTTTACTCGTACTTATCACGTGCAGTTCTGCAGACACCTGGCTCAAAGCCAGACCTCAGAGAAATGTGTATGTAACTGGATCCGCTTTACATGTAAATACATCTGTAAATGTGTGCTCATACTAAACGTCTGGATGGAGAACGGTCTCTCTGGCTGAGCTGAGGTCAGATGTCACATGTCTGTCAGGGACGGTCATATGTGTGTCCGCTTGTTCAGGTAAACACAGACTCGGTCTCTCCATCTGGTTCCAGTAAAGCTGACGCCTGCACTGTACAGTGAATGATTACACATTCCCCTGTGGGCAGCGGTCCAAACACAACCTGAAGGAGACCCGAAACATGACGTAAGGCACATGGTTACAATCAGATCTTTAGGGCAAGACCTATTCAGACTGGTTTTCCCAGAGGAAATCAGGTAAATTGTGTTTTACAGGTGATTTAAAGCCTGTCTGAGTTAAAAGCGCCTGTTTTTTTGCAAACTTGAGTACAAATATGAAGTGAATTACCTACTGTTTTTTTTAGCTAACAGCATCCTTTAAGAAATCTAATCCCAGTCGTGATGGAAATGAACAAGAAGCAAATTTCATCTAGTGGAAACCTTTACAGCGCGCAATCAAAATCTTACTGAAAGCTAATTTTTTCGCAATATCAACTTCAAATCTGGAACAAAACTTGAATTGCATGCAGATTTAAGGCAAATTTAGCATTTTGAAAAATCTTGCATAAGAGGTTAAACCTCTACTTGCTTATGATTTCATTATATATATTTTTACAATGCAAATTTTGTTTTTGTCATAATTAATACTAAATATGTCTTAGGTAGTGTGTTAGCTTCATTATAAAATAAATAAAAATAAATAAATAAACCAATATATAAAAAAGTAATATTAATAAAATTCTACACTCTAAAAAAACTATAATATAGGTATATAACATATATAAAATAAATATTTAATATCATATGTCATATAAATATCATATGTCATTTATATTCACACTGCCGTTCAAAAGATTTTCACTTTTTTTAAAGAATTTAAAGAAATTAATACTTTTATTCAGTAAAGACATATTGTTAGAAAAGATTTCTATTCTGAATAATCTATTCTTTTTAACTTTTTATTCATCAAAGAACCCTGGAAAAAGTATCACAAGTCCATACACATACATTACATATACAGTATATATACATATGTACACACACACACACACACACATATATATTCCACTAAAGGATGCATCACTATAAGACCATGTAGAGCAATCATCATCATCATCATCATCATCATCATAACTGCCATACAGATCCCAGCAGGGGACATTGCAGGATGAATATACATCCTCTAACTTTCTCACAATGCAAATCTATAAGGATCTAAACCTTTTCATTAGATGTTTTTGTTATTTTATTCACGCCACGTCCATAAATTTACACAAAACACATAAAGACCTATCTTGCTTCAACAAAAGATTTCTTTTGCATGGGAGATGCAAATGGTCCCAATGTATATTTCGGTATACTGCTAAATCTTGATTTTGGGTTGAAATATGATCCAGACAGAATCCCGCACATAATTTAGCACAAATCACATATCGAATGGAGAGAGAAAGAAGGTCACCCTTGACGCCGCCGATGTTCAGGGATGTCACATAATAGGCAGTTCACTTTTTTTTCCAGGGCATAAAGTTGTGGCATTTCTGGCCCAGATATGTCATAAATGTGATATTTTGAAGAAAATGTCATCTCTTAACTGAATCTAGTTCCACTCCAGTGACTGCGGGTTGCTTCCAGATTGGTTTGCTATAGATGATTCTGTCAGTCTGAGTAAACATTACAAAGAATGTGTGCCGCCCCTGAGCCAGAGCTGCAGTGACTTTGGGCGGGTTCACGACAGGACTCTGGTCTTTCATTGGTCAGGAGCTACGAAATTAGGAGGATTGTTGACACGCTATTGGCTGACGAATCGAGCTTTTAAGGACAGTTGAAACCACAGGCGAGACTTGCTGTTGACATACAGTACAGTTCAGAATGTGTTCATTTCTCAAACTTAAAAATAAATAAATAAATAAATACTAGAAATAATCCAAAATGACCTTATTTACTTAAATACAAATGTCTTCTTAAATAAATATACTAAGTAATAAATACAAATATAATAATACTAAATAAATATTTAAATGTCCATGGTTTATTGTGTAAGACTTATGAATAAATATACATAATAAAATGTTACGTTATTTATTTATTTTTGTATTTACCAACTAAACAAATAAAATAAATGGGTGGAACAATTTAATATGGCCCAATAATTATAGCCTGTTTGCATGATCCATTCAGATCTAATCAGTAAAATTAATAAGTTATATTCTGTATTATTTTAAAAAAGTAAAAGAATGGTTAAATACATACATGTTTCTTGTTAACAGATACAAAACCCTTTTTTATGTTTACCTTTTACTATATATATATATATATATATATATATATATAAATTTATATATATATATATGTGTGTGTGTGTGTGTGTGTGTGTGTGTTTTGTAAGTCCCTTTCTGCATTATTTAATAATAATAATAATACATTAAAAACAAATATATCTGAAATGTATCTGCTTTTAAAGGTCTCCTAAATATGACATGAAATCAAAATAGATTTATAAATGATTGACTATTCACTAAATGTCCGTGTTTTTATTATGCTTTTATAATAATAGTATGTTATATTATGCTAATATTATAAATTGATCAATGCATGTCAGTCAAAGGAAAAAAAAAAATGTAAGAAAATTTTACATATACAATAATGTTATAAAAAAAAATAAGAGAAGTGAAAAATAATTTCATCCCATACCCAACCAGCTTTTCACTAATCATATCCATATAAATACGCAATAATACACATCCCTGGTTTTGTTATGCTAAATCCAAATCTTTTCATCAACCTTTATTAAAATGTAATGTATTCAACTTGTAAAATTGCTTTTCGTTTCTCCTGAAGCCACGCGAATGTGGAAAAATAATAAGGGTACCCTGATTTTCATGATCCAATCAAATCCAATCAAATAAGCCCCGCCCACACAATTTCCATGGATTATTATTTTTACACTTAACAATACCTTTTATCGAAAATGTTTAATGTCTGCAGTATGTATAAAATAGGATCAGAAAAACAAACGTAGGAGCAAACAATAACGCAAACTATCTTGGCTGCCAGCACTGATGATTTCATTCCCTCACTGATGCAACTGTTTGTCATTTTACCAATCTGGCACATCCTTGTTTTCTTGGCGCTCTGGATGAGGCTGAACTGCTGACACACAGATTATGTGGAGTCACATGAGCATGGTAATATCACCCCAATGCTTTTATGATACCGACGGGGGGAGAGAATTGCAATATTTGGTTCTTTCATCTTCTGAAGCTGAGGTGCTTGTCAGCAGAGCTGAGCCGCAGCTTGTGGCTTGGACTGTATAATGCAGCGGTGACAGGGAAAGGCTTATGAAAAATCATAAGCCAGAAACCTCTCACTCTCTCCTCGTTCTGTTCGTCAGGGCCAAGAAGTGCTTAGGATAAAACCCACCGAGCGTCAAACTGCTAGCAATCAACCCGGAAAAACACTGTTTGTCTGTAAACAAAGATACGGGAAATACTTCTCATGAATAACAAATCCTGTCTTTCACTCAAGGGTGTTGAAGTACTGGAAGTGAAAGCACAGGAGTCGTATTAGTACTCGCAACTTGCATAATGTGGCATATTTCTAAACGATATAAATAATAGACTTGACTTCATCCAGTGGATTTTGATTGGATTGTAAAAAGTAAGCCGTTATATTATTAGCTATTGCGTTTTTATTCCTGATACGCGACCAATTTTGAGTCGCAACTACAGTAGTTTGTGACTAGTTTCTCTGGGGAAATGTGCCATGACAATACTGATTGGCTGATATCATTGGAAAAAATATGAGTGATTCAAAAGAAAATAAATAAATCTGATTCAAAAACAGTGACAAAGATGCAGACCTTTCAAAATAAAAGTCACGACTTCAAAATAAAAGTTTATAAATAAAACAAGAACTAGGAAAACATTGGAGGGCAGCGAATTAAACATAATTTTATGTTTTGAACTAATATATGATTAAATAATCCAATATTCAATATTTTTATATTAAATATCATTAGAAAAAGACAGCACATGACAGATGATTAAATTTAGTAAAAATAAATATTTAAGTAAATATTTGATATGATTAAATATTACATTTTAATAATAAAAACAGTCTACTAAGGGTTTTATATGCACATCTTGTTAGGTTTTCACATTAATAAGACAGCCCATTAAACACTATTATAATTAGTTTGAGATAAACAAATATGATTAACGCTTTTTGTAAAGTTGAAAATAAAAAATAAAGATTTTTAAAGACCTTCCTGAGTTACTTTTTGTAATTTCGCATTAATTTCAATGTGTGACTTGGCATTTCTGTGTAACTGTTTGTGTAATTTACTAGCAATTTCTGAGTGAAAGTTGATTGTACGTCTTTTCTCGTTTGCATATTTCTTTTTTCAAGCTCGACCACCACAATATGCTTCTGTTGTATACATTACAAAAGAACAGCATGAACAACAGTGTTCTTCAACAATTCTCTTTTTCTCCTCAACAGAAGTCAGTCAGTCTCAGGTTTGAAGCATCATGAGGGTGAGAGGTGAACTATAACTTTAAGAAGTTCCTGAGATGAATGTGTCCTCTAGAGAGTCCTGACGGTGTTTTTGATATGAGATCACAGGCAGACCTTACCGTCTCCATATGTGCGGCAGGAAGCCGTAAGTTGTGTTTCCATGGTGCCATGAATCATTTCAGCCTTCACGCACATGCATAGCTCACGCTTTATAAGGTGTCGGAAAAAGTGAGCAGAGGGTTTGGCTACTCCAGCACCCCTCACATGAAGGAAAGCCTCCATTTCCTTTAGATGTACCCAGAAGTCATCAACATTCCTGCTCTTTTCAGGAAATTTCACGTTGAGATTGAAACAATGACTCACTGATTTGAGTCATTGTTTCTAGATTACCTGCGTGATTAACGCTGTATTTTCGCAGATGTAACAGCTCTCTAGGCGTGTTCACATTGCAGTGTCTAAATCCAGATACACTCCTCTTTTGAGTGAATTACCCTGTTGTGTGTAAAAAGTTTTGTTATTTGGTTATTGATACGACGATCATATTTACATTCAATGTTCATACTGTAAAGAACAAAGCTGTCAATGGCCATTTTACCAAAAAATGGTAATAATTGGTTCTTCGATATATATGTAAATTTAGGGATTGGGAAAGGTCAACTCAACAGCATTATATGTGCACTTGTCCACACTAGGCTATCAGTGCCAACATTTTATTACAACATTATCTACACCGTAAAACGAGCAGTTTTCAATAATAAACCATTTTATGCCTTTATTATTATTTTTTTCACAATTACACATAAATGGCAAGTCACACATTGAAACGAATGTGACATTTTGAAGTAGAAATAGTGCGATTGTATATTCTTATAAAACAATCTTTCTTTTTTGTTTTCAACTTTACAAAAAGCATTAATCATATTTGTATATTTTAAACAAGCTAATTATAATAATGTTTAATGGGCTTTCTTTTTAATGTTAAAACCTAACATTGAATTGTATCAAATATTTAATTACGTAATCATATTTAAGTAAATAAATACCATAAAAAAATAAAAATAAATAAATAAATAAAAAACTAAATATTTAGTTAATACATCTGAGGTCACTAATTTACCTTTCATAAAAGTAGTTACAAATATATGATTTAAGCTGAAAGAAACATCCATGTTTCTTGTCACTAGATGTTCTACTGTAAATCAATAAGGTGCCAGAAATAACTCTACACACATATAGCTATTTCAGGGTATGAAACATATTTCACACATATTTCTTGTTGTTTGTCAGAGCAGTCCTAAAAGTAAAGACTGAATTTCTGCGGTTCAGAGTTTCTCGGAATCCTGAGGAAAAGATGCAAAGCAAACAATTCGATACGTCGTGAAAAGAGCCAGCGCACGTCTGTAAAGACAGGGTGTAACTCCATGACTTCATCACAACTGACCAAGGCCAAAGTTTTCGGTCAAAATATTGGCAAGACAAGGTGGAGCCCAATAAACGCATCGAAATAAAAGATACGCGCACACACACACCGAGAGAAGAATCCAGTTGGACTGCAAAACCCAGAATAAAACAGCTTGTACATTTGTGTTCTAACTGTGCCTGCTGGTTTTGATTATTGAAACATTAAATCATAACACAAACAGCCCATCAAGAAGAGAAAGAATTAAAATTAATGAAGACGTGACTAGTTTGTTTCCTTGACAACCTGGTACGAGTGTGTTTTTCTGTCTAGTGGGGTCAGGAAAGGGACGGTCGCTTCCTCACACACACACACACATATCCCCAGCTGAGAAGGAAATAAGTATATTTTCCATTGTCTTCTTCCATTCAGCTAGAAAAGCCTGTTTCTAATCGCAGAGCGGGGGTTATTAGCGATTAATCTGTCGATATTTGGCCGTTTGAGAGATTATTGGCCAGTTATCTTGTGGTTAGAGCAAAACCTAGATTTACTGGCCTGGCTGATGTATTAATCTTTAATAAACCAAAAGAGTTGTACGCTGAGATTTTGAGGTTTTCAATTGAAAACAGACTTCCTCCCACAGAGCGCGAAACTCCTGCGCAATGTGAGGCAATAACAACCAATTATACAATTTATTTTTGGTTAAATAACCAATTCTGCGAAGCAACATGTTTTTTTTACTGCCAAATGACCTGAAGAAATCATGAAATTAATGACTTATATATGAAATAACATTTCCTGTATTGAAAGCAAAACAATTCTGATGCAGAATTGTCTGCATCTAATGCAAGAGGCTGTTGTAACGAGCGTAAGTTTGTTGTGAGTTTAATGCTGCTGACCTAATTAAAATTAAAATTCTTTGTGCTAGATTAGTTTTTACTCACCATCTTCATCTAAGAATTGAAAACTTGTTTTGGCCGTTCATTTACACAACAACCATGTGTCAGGTGCCTGAAAACAAATGTTTTGAGAATTATTGAAAAACATACCCAAATAATAATGCTTTAGTTAAATGATAGCTAAGCTAAACCTAATCATTTTAAGTTGTTTCTGCAAAACTGATTTATACATATTTTAATACTTTTGTTAGTAGCTTGTTGTGTACTTAACTAGTTTTTAATAGGTAGCTTAACATGTGTTTGAAACTGTTCCTTGCTAAGCTACGAACTAATAAAAAAGTACGAGATGCAAATTTCTTGAGATTCTCCAAGAAGGATTTATAAATATTGTTATGCTTTTTTTAGTAGCTTGTAGTGTAGTTTATAATTGGTATCTTAGCAAGTAACATTTTCAACTGTTAAGCTACGAACTAATAACAATGTGAAGTGCCGTACCTAAATTTCTAAATATCTTTTGTTACTTTTGTTAGAAGCTAGTACACAAAAGAGTGGAAAAAAACTAAACAGTGTATGGTTTACTACAAGGAACGCATTGAATTAAACATGAAGTTTTAAAGTAGTAAAACTAAAATAGAAATTTCTTGTAAAACGTAATCCAATAATCTTTATTTGCAGTTTTAGTGTAATTTTTTCCTAATTAAAATGTATACATTAGTTTAAATTAAAAGTCGCTTGTTTCTAAATGTCTTCGTTTCAGTGTAACTTCCCATCATTCAAATCTAAGTAAATTATGACCTCACAAATCCTTGTTTTTATTCTCCCACTTATAGTTTTCCTATCGGAAATATACAACACCCGGGGGTTACATCAGTGACAGGATATGACCTCACCAGATGACTTCCTGCATCCTGTGCAATTCAGCTGAAGGGAAGCACACCCTTTTGTTGGTTTATCGTTATGCTAAAAATACTTTCAAGCCAAAGGTCTTATAATAGCAATCTGGTGATGCTTTTTTTCCTCGCACACAGCACACTTACACACATTTCTGTGATTAATTATTAACGCAACCGAGGCGTTTTCTCAGATTCATCTGAAGTGGTCGTCAGCAGCAGAAGATGAAGATGAATGTGTCTATGATCAGACAATAAATCACAATTACTTCCAAGTTTAAAGGGCCGGCAAAATATTCACACTCAGTGGCAGAAAGGGAATCGAATTACTTCAGAATTCTAATAAATGCCACTACGTTTGATTTTTTGCAATGACAGATATGCATTTTTTAAACTGTCCAAACACATTTTAGGGCCACTGTATCTACAATACACATTGCATTGCATATTAAAGGATCTAGCTGGGAATCCAGGGCAGACATGTACAGAAAAAGACTGGAATACAATGAAGAAAGTGCACACAGACACACACACACTTACTCCTCGATTTGGTCGTTTGAGATGCATGAATGAGAGAAACCTGGCCAGAGAAGAGCAGAAATGAATCCTAAAAACAAGAGGAGATAGAGAACAATAAAGAAGAATACTCGATGTTCCAGACTTATAATTCAATACCGTTTCTATATCAGGCAGAGGCACATGTGCTCTAGGTGGCTTGAACTTGAAGCCTGTGTTTGAGTCTCAGGGGTCATGAGGGTCAAAGAATCACCTCCTTTGACGTCATAGATCCCCGCAGGCACCAGTTGAAGTGCTACTGTGGTACAACATTAGCACAACCTTCATAAAACGCTTTAAAAAGCGCAGCGAAAAGTTCACATCCATGCAGCCGGTCCAAAATGTTTGTTGTATAACTAGCAAATGCAGTTTTATATGCCAAGCCTGAGTCATTTTAGTCGTTTTGATTGGATGAGTCACTTACATGAACTCGTTCAAATAATTACTGTAAACTTGTGTTGCTATGCGGATGATAAGGCTTTCAGAGTGGTTTTAATGTTTGTTTGCTTGGGTTTTGTCACTTTTTCATCAAAGCAACACTTCTGACAAAGTGCAGCTGACAAAATTTTTGTATCTCGTTGTGTAATAAGCCACAGACACTAATTGTTTTTAACTGTTTTGGATTATGAAACACTAAAGCTGCCTGAAACCTCCAGTAGAAATAAAGACAAACATTGTTTATCGCCAACTGACGTTTCCAATTTGTTGTCATGGCCCCTGGACTCCCGACTGTGCTTGTTTTTAAACTGATAAACGGATTAAAATAGTGTCCGTCTGTACCGTAACGACGGTTTCATCACATCGGTGTCTCTCGGGAAACGAGGACTAGATTTGAGAAGATGTGTTTGAAAACAGCATCATTAAAGCCGTTTCCTGAGCGTAGCTGCATGATGATGAGTCCGGCACTGCTTCATCAGTCTGTCCTGCGCTGGACTGGAGAAGCACAGCCGTCTAGAGTCTCAGACATCAGACCGTCATCACACTGCAGCTTCTGCTGGCCAAGAACTGCCCACTTGAGCCATCACGGGACAAACAATACAGCTTTGCAGTTGTGAAGGTATTCGAAGTGGTTTTAGAGTGTAGTTATTTGGTTATTAGGGTTTTCGGAATGGTTTTAGTGTCACTTCGCAGTTGTTAAGTTTTTGGAGTATTTTAGTGGGCCACTATGTGGTTGTTAAGGTTTCAGAGTAGTTTTAGTGCATCGCTATGCAAGGTTTTTGGAGCGGTTTTAGTGCATCACTTTGTGGTTGTTAAGGTTTTCAAAGTGGTTTTAAAGTTAATCTATGTGCGTAGCTATGGTATTATTAAGGTTAACAGAGTTGTATTAGTGTGTTGCTTAAGTGGTCATTAAAAATTTCCATCCACACGGAAATGCTTTTAGCTGTATATGTATTAATTTTGTATTGTATAGGCGTTTTGTCCAGATGGATCCAGAGTTTTGGGATAGTGAAGCCGATATTTTTTTAAACTGGGTCCCAGAGTAAAAAAAAAAATCAGAAAATGCTACCCTTGGACGGCAAATCTGTATATATTTTTTTAAACAATGACGTCATCAGCCCACGTCTCACCCTTATGGGGCGGTCACACTGCACTTTTCGTTCCATTGACTTCCATTCATACGCATGGGAATGCGTTAGACTGGAAACGCGTTAAGACTGGAAATGCAAGATCATGCGAAAAATTTCGCATTTCGCTGCGTTCCAAAGTTCAAGTTTGGTGAACTCTGACCTGCCAAATTCGGAGAGCAGATCACAAGAAAGGGGCGGAGTCAGCAGAGCTCATTAGCATTAAAGGAGAATCCCACAAACCAAAACTCTGTTTTGAAAAGAGTTGTTCTTGACAGGGTAAAAAATTGAGAAATTTTAAACAAACTATGGTACAGACTTTTCATTAAGACCCTAAAGAATCAGATAAACTTTAGGAAAATTCGCAATATATGACCCCTTTAACACAGATTAATAAACGTATTGTTCCATGTCTGGTTGTATACCGTGTGCAAGGTTTATGCATGATTCTTCCCCATTTTTAGTGTGTCTCTGTGGCAGAATTACAGCGCCACATACTGGTCTGGCATGTAAACTACATCGTTTTGTGGTTTCATGTGGACGCGGATATTTCTTGAGACAAGGGGAAAAAAGATTGGATAGGGAAATCTCTGGCTTTGTGTGGATGTAGCCTTAGTGTGCCGCTATGCAGTTGTTAAGGTTACAGAATGGTTTTAGTATGTTGATATGTGAATGCTGAGTTGTTCTGAGTGGTTTTAGTGCATTGCTATTTGGTTGTTAAGTCCCTTTGGAGTGGTTTTACGGCATTACTGTGTGGTTGTTAAGGTTTTTGGAGTGGTTTTAATATGTAGCCATGCAGTTTTTACAGTTTTCAGAATGGTTTTAGTATATTGTTATGCAGTTAAGGTTTTCTGACTTCTGAGGGGACGCTATGCAGTTTTGCCAGACTAGGTTGTTCTGTAGACTTGGTTTGGACATCGTCCCACCTTCAACCATACCAGTCTCTGGATTAAGACCAGCAGGTTTTAGGAGAATATAAGTGATTTTTCCAGCCCAGAACCAACTCCCATCAGAATTAGTCTGCATTAGGATCAGTCTGCATTCCAGCAATGGAAAAAGGCAGCATTTTATATGCAAAGACAAATTCAGGCCTATTCCCAAAGATTTTCAGAGGTACAGAACCCTTAAAATTGCAGGATTTAAAATACCCTATAGCTTAAATCCCTCCGTTTTGATCTCCAAATTCCCTCTTTTGACGGCAAGCTAATAGCTTAGCAGTGAACTAACAGGGTGAAGATGAAACATTGGGAGTTCTTCTGCTGAGCCAACCACAAAAAACGTGTCTGTACCAGTGTGGAACTCAACATCCGCAGAAATGAGGTCAACAAACCCTCTTGCTTATTTCAAATTTTCTCCAAAATTGCCCAACATCTTGCAGAGGCTCCCCGACCAACCGTTCCCAAACACATCTGGGCCACAGCAAGCCAGAATTCTCTCCTAATCCATCCAGTTTTCCTTGGCTCAGAGGATTTGCAACAATACTGCCAAAAAACATAAAACAAACAGAAGGTTAAACCCAAAAATCCCCTATTGCAAACATCACAATTCAAAAACACAGCATTTGTCTGAGAAAAAGAGAGGGAGATGTCTCAGATTTAGATGCAATAATGTCAGAGACGCTATCAGATTATTGATTAGTGGCTGGCAGGAGCTGATAAGACCCTGCGACAGCTGAGATGGCATCCCGGTTGGCTCCTGCCCGATAATATGGGATTCACTAGTCTGAGTCCAAACGCTCCCAGAGAGTTGCTGTCATTGTTGGCATAAGGGGATACTGCAAGCATGTCACGGACAAATCTGATATCTCTTTGTTTATTTCAGGTGCACTCGTTAAAATACCCCGACCAGATCCCCCCCCGCCTCGGTTCGCTTTGCTCTTCTCCTCCCTCCCTCCCTCCGTCCCTGAGGGTGTAATAATGTCTCCCATCTCAGAGCACATTAGCATCACAATTAAAACCATATTTAACCCTTTAACACACAACATATTCCGCTGTCTGGAGGGAAGTGCTCACAGCTGAGAAAGATGTAGATGAGTCAGATCCATATTTGCAAAAACAAGATGATTGTGTTTGTTAATTAGAAGAGCTTAAATATGATGATTATGTTTGTTAAAAAGGGGTATGGGGTGATTTCTATGCATAGGGTACAAAGCAGTGTCAAGTTTTTTTTTAAGCAATGGTTATAGAATTTTAAAAGTGATAAAAATTATTCTTTTTTTAAAAATATTAAAATAAAAAATATATACAATTACAACAGAATAATTACAATAGCTATTCAAAAAATAATTGAAATATTAAAGTTATTTGTAATAATTGAAAAGACAATTTATTTAAATTTAAAAGTTTTTGTTTGCATTTTTAACTTTTTTAAATAAACATAAAAATAAAAACAATAAATAAACATATTTGAATTTAAATATTAAAAATTATTTCAAATAAATGATAAAGAATTAAGATATTTTAATGAATAATAAAGTATATTAAAATATTATTTATAAAAAAATGTATATTTATATTTGCTTAAATATAATGCAAATTATAAAATACCAAATAAAAATGAATATTTTGAAATGAACACTTATTTCAAATAAATGCTAAAAAAAAAATCAGATATTTAGTAATACCTCCTTAGGTTAACAACCAACATTTCTCAAATATAAAGATATTTTTTAAGCAATACCTTAAACTTTTTTTCTATATATATATTAAGATTGTTAGTGTAACTTCCCGAGGTAAACAACTAACATTTTACAGTAGAAAAACTTAATCTCACATTTTTCTGTTCTAAGCACTATTTTGTGCCATAACTGCTCTTTCTTTCTCTGTCAAACCGCACCGTATCAAACCATGACGGCAGCCATTCATAAACTGAATAAACTTATCTGAAAGGGGTTTTCTTCAGAGAACAGAGGCTGATCATGGCTATGTTTGGCAGAGAGAGTGAAAAGACCCCTTCCCATGTCTTTAATACTCTTTAGATAATAAAATCAGTCCAGGGTTCATGCAATCTGTCCTTGGTTAATGAAATCACTGCTTATGTTCCATTAGTGTTCCAGACTCCACCCACTCAAAGAATTCTCTGAGCCCTGATTGGTTATACCTTGTGTTGATGTGTTTCAGTGCACCGCCCATGATAGCAGTACCATTTTAAAGTCAAATAATTTGCTAATGCTAATTAAAAAATTCAAAGGATAAAAATACTAAATCTCATTAAATTTAAACAGTACATCAAGATAACACAACCACGGTTTGCAGTCAATGAGACAAACAAACCAATGAAATTTGACAACAATAGAGTCAAACCTGGTGTGATGCATCAAAACGCAAGCAAGAATATAATTAGAGAGCTAAAAACACAATGGTAAGTAATACAGCAAAAGCAAAAGTACTTTATTCAGAGAAAACTTTCCTGGAAATCACACATTTAACGCACAACAAAGAACAAGGCAATACTTAAAATAACACATGACGTACTGTATCAGAATAAAAGTCCAACAAAGATAAAAATCAGATGCTAGGATTGTGTGCAAAACAAAAACAAAAAAACTTTTATTTTCATTTTTGTGTGAACTCTAAATTTAACGACACATTATCAACTCTAGTTCTACCTTAAAAAAGAAAAGAAAAAAAAAATCTGACGCGCAAAATGTGTGCCATTTCAATAAGACAAGTTTAAAACTTTTAAGACTACTAAGATTTTTTTAAATGTGAAATTCTTTTCATCGCAAATAGTAATTTATTTATTTAGCAAAATTTACATTATTTTGTGTTTTTCTTTTACATTTATTAAAATAAAATGTAAACAAACAGTACATGGATGCATATACTGTATAATTTCAGATTTTTATGGTTTTTGTATGACAATAATGAGAATATATTTTTTACATTACTGTAATGAGTATTCAGCCATAATGTTGTTACCTAAAACAAAAACAAAAATGTGTTAAATTAAATAAAACAAAGGTAGACACCACAAAAGTAAAATGATTTACCATTTACAATACTTCAATGCAAATTCCTGTCTTATTCACCCACACTTTAAATTTTAAAGCACTTTAGCACTTTAAAATGGAATTGTGATCACAAAGTACACCCTGCAAAAAAAAGAAAAAAAAAATCATAATTTTTGCATCGTCCTCTGACTTGCATAATTCCTGTAGTCCTAGACAATGCATGCGCAAATACACAGTTTTATCAGTTGGTTCTTCGCAAATTTCCCCCGGATCTTGAAAGTTGGAATGTTTGTCTTGAATTATTCCCATCCTCAGACATTTCCCTTGTAAGCCTAATCTTTTAATAACAATAAACATTATTATATATTCATGACCGTCTGTTTGGTTTCCCGCACAGCACCAGAAACAGAAAACGTCTCTCTCTCGACGCCCACCAACCACCCCCCCATACACACACACACACACAGAGTCTGATCTTCATCCGTGGTTAACACACAGCATAATTACACCATTCCGTGCTTAATGAATGGATTAAATGTGAAAGCACTCTTCGGATACACAGTGCTCCTTTTCCGTGCCCTACAGGGTCACATGAGCACACCCAAACAGCTCTTCACACTGACAGCGGTTTCTAAAGAGTCCATTATTGGACTGGAGCTATTCATTAGCGGGGGAGAGACGGGCTCGTCTGCAGCAGGCAGACAGGAGGGCCGACAGACAGACACACTGAAGGTGAATATGGGGAATATTGTCGGAGACAGCTGGCTGATGGACTGATAATGACCCGAGTGTGTCTCTGTCAAGCTTTTTTCTGTCGCTGCATTTTGGTCCATCGCTCCTCATTGGGGTGTGGGGGAAAACATGCATCATTTCAACAAAAAAAGTCTATTAAAAGAAGAAATCACATTTGGAATAAAAGACCATTTTGAGACCATTAAGATCTTTGGCATTGCAGAAATATTTTTACGGAAATTAAGCATGTTTCAACCCCAAATTCTAATTAATGGGTGTATTTATTTATTTATTTATTACAGTTAGCTAAATTAACATTTCTCTCAATGGTGATTTTTTTATTATTAAATATAATTTAAATTAAAATACATTAATTGAAAGCAGTACAACAAGTACTACTAGGATGTATAAATACTTTTATGTTTATTTATACATAACAGTTTTTGCATTACTTTCATGAAATAACGCTGACATGAGATATATATGTACACATACACACACAGTGTATATACAGTGCCTTGCGAAAGTATTTATACTCCTTTCATTTTTTTCATGTTTTATGTTGCTGCCTTATGTTAAATTGCTTTAAATTACTTTTTTTTTTTCATTCTACACTCCATACACCATAATGGTAAAGCAAAAAAAAACAAGTTTCATCTTTGTAAATTTATTAAAAATAAGAAACTAAAATGATTCCATTGCATAAGTAACCATCTATCTGGGATAGTTTAGCTCAGGAACATTCATATTGCTTTTAGATGCTACTACACTTCATGTGCAGTTAACCATGTTTCGCGTGTAAAAAAAAAAACGGTATTTTTCACACAATTCACCTATCTGTATACTGCTGTTTTCACTGTGATAAAAACGGGCTGATGAGTTCCTTGTTCTATGAAGCCTCTCCTTCAGAAATACGAAACGAGTTCTGATTGTGCCAGCGGTTCCTGTGTTGTGATTCGACAGCAGCTGAGCGCGCGCTGCCCTCCTGGAAACGCGATTGGACTAGTTTTGGAGTAGTTTGAGAAGAAAGTGGGCAGGAGCATGTACTGGAGATGTACTTATAATCACAGGAGCGTTTTTACTGACGAGATGCGCATGAAAATCGCATTAAATTTTTTTGCACTGCCCTACCATCTAGTTCACAAAGCTAAACAGCGTTGCCCTTTGTGTAATAAGTTACAGAAACTGTTAAACGCACCAACTTAAATAATAAAATACACTTACCGGTTGTGATCCATAAACATCGCCTTCTCAGACAAAGAGGGAACTGCTCCATCTTTCAAGAATAATCTTTGTGCGAAATCCAGCATTAAACTGATTGAGATTGAGGAAGCTGTCCTCAGCAAGTCCTCAGCAAAATGTGCTGCACATAGTTTTACATGTGGATTATAATTTTCGGGGAACCGAGTTAAACACAAATAGTAACCATTAATTTCGAAATACAGCGTCCCTGGGAAGCCCAAACAAAGATGATTGGACTCCGAGATGAAAATAACAGCGTTTCAACGACACACAAATGCAGCTCTTCCTCTTCTCCGTGCGAGCGCAACAAGACCATGCACCCTTTATTTGTGAATTCATGTGGGCGGAGGTTAGTCAAAAAACTGTTTTAGTGACGTCATTACTGCAGGAACTAGAGGGATGTAGTCCAAACAGGTCGTTTATTGTAGGCGAATTCTGTTAAATAAAATATCTCGCTTGACATTGAACTTTAAGCTTTAGAAATAAAAATGAAATAAAATAGCCTATAATTATTTGATGAAAAACAAAAGAACAAACATTGTATTCAAAAACTAGCAATGTTGCCTTGCAGCTGTAATAAAATTGAAAAAAAGTAGAAGTATTAAAAACACTAAAACTGAAAAAAAGTTATAATAAAAATATATTAAAAAATAAAATAAAAATAAAAGCTCATTCAAATATGAATCAAATATATTTAATAATTAATAATAAATATTATAAATGTATTTAAATAACACTACAATAACACTGAGAATTTAAAGAAATAATATCACAGTGCCAAAACCTCATAGTTAACAGTTTATATTTAATAATTAATAATAAATATTATAAATGTATTTAAATAACACTACAATAACACTGAGAATTTAAAGAAATAATATCACAGTGCCAAAACCTCATAGTTAACAGTTTTCTTTAAGCAGAATAGAATTACTTCTCTTATGTTTTGGTAGGAAATATGACCCTTGTCCTGTTCTTGACGGGCTTTGTGATATTGGCCCTGGGAATTCTTAGTTTCTTGGACAATCTCTCTCTACACCGATCCCATTATGATAAGAGACTCCTCGCTAATTGAGTCATTAGTGAAAAGCGACTGGTATTATCACACGCACACGCCATTTATTCCAGCATACAGCCTCGGAAATTAATTCGTTTTGTACAGAAGGGCACTGAAAACCTCTCAGATAATTACACACGGTCACATCAGCAAACAGCAAGACACAAACATGCACGGCTCAATCCCCCAAAGGCTTAATGTTCAGTCATCGCTAAATTAGCATGACCTTTAAGATCCGCACATTTATCTCGCAATGACTAACTACTTAACTTATCTATCCAGTGTATCTAAATGAGAACTTGACACTTTTAAATTAACATTGATGCATTTAACGTGAGCTCTTTTTTTTCAGTTCACGCTTTCATTAATAAAAATAATAATAAAAAAAAAGACCTTGGTGATGCTATCACTATGCTCTACTTTTCAAGCTGCATGGATGTATATTATTAAATGAAATAAAATAACAATAATGAACAATAATAATGAAAATAGTATTTGTTAATGATAAACAAAATAATTAGCTATAATGAATACAAACTACCTTAAACCATGCTTAATAATAATAACAATAATAAAAATAAACTACAGGATCAATGTAGAATTAAATAAATGAAAACTATTTATTAATTAAAATAATAATAATGTATAATTAAAATATCTAGGACTACAAACTACACCAAAACGTATCCTTAAATTCTTCTTTTTTTTTTTAATAAAAATAAATGTTGACATTGTTCTTGCTAGAACTTTGCTCTATTTTTAAGAGACATATTAAATTAAGTAATAGTTTGTAATAATAATAATAATAATAATAATAATAATGACTACTTATCCTAAAAAAAAAACCTTTCAATTTCTGCAATCAAAATAACTTTATTAACAATTAATTTTACTTCTGAGAAATTATTAGAAATTATATTGGGAAAAAGATAACCAAGACTGTTAAGATTTGTTTGCAATGCATTATAATTATGTATCTAGTGGAAATTTTACATTCAGCATCATAACTCATCTTCATTGTGACATAATCTTTCAGAAATCAATCAAATATTACGATTTATCAATACTGGAAACTTAATATTTTTTTGGAACCTGTGACACATTTTTCAGGATTCTTTGAATGCAAGTAAAAAAGAACAGCATTTATTTCAAAAATAAATATTTTGTAATAATATACCCTGCTCCACACTGCCAATCAAGAGTTTTGGGTTAGTAATTTTTTTATTTTATTTTTTAATGAAATTTACATTTTCCAGCAAGGATGTGTTAAATTAATAAATATTGATGGGAAATACATTAATATTTATATTCTGAATAAATGCTGTTCTTTTCCAGTCTTTATACACTCACCTAAAGGATTATTAGGAACACCTGTTTAATTGCTCATTAATGCAATTATCTAATCAACCAATCACATGGCAGTTGCTTCAATGCATTCAGGGGTGTGGTCCTGGTCAAGACAATCTCCTGAACTCCAAACTGAATGTCAGAATGGGAAAGAAAGGTGATTTAAGCAATTTTGTGCGTGGCTTGGTTGTTGGTGCCAGATGGACCGGTCTGAGTATTTCACAATCTGCTCAGTTACTGGGAATTTCACGCACAACCATTTCTAGGGTTTACAAAGAATGGTGTGAAAAGGGAAAAACATCCAGTATGTGGCAGTCCTGTGGGCGAAAATGTCTTGTTGATGCTAGAGGTCAGAGGAGAATGGTCCGACTGATTCAAGCTGATATAAGAGCAACTTTGACTGAAATAACCACTCGTTACAACCGAGGTATGCAGCAAAGCATTTGTGAAGCCACAGCACGCACAACCTTGAGACGGATGGGCTACAACAACAGAAGACCCCACCGGTTACCACTCATCTCCACTACACGCTCACCAAAGTTGGACAGTTGAAGACTGGAAAAATGCCTGGTCTGATGAGTCTCGATTTCTGTTGAGACATTCAGATGGTAGAGTCAGAATGAGAACATGGATCCATCATGCCTTGTTACCACTGTGCAGGCTGGTGGTGGTGGTGTAATGGTGTGGGGGATGTTTTCTTGGCACACTTTAGGCCCCTTAGTGCCAATTGGGCATCGTTTAAATGCCACGGCCTACCTGAGCATTGTTTCTGACCATGTCCATCCCTTTATGACCACCATGTACCATCCTCTGATGGCTACTTCCAGCAGGATAATGCACCATGTCACAAAGCTCCAATCATTTCGAATTGGTTTCTTGAACATGACAATGAGTTCACTGTACTAAAATGCCCCCACAGTCACCAGATCTCAACCCAATAGAGCATCTTTGGGATGTGGTGGAACGGGAGCTTCGTGCCCTGGATGTGCATCCCACAAATCTCCATCAACTGCAAGATGTTATCCTATCAATATGGGCCAACATCTCTAAAGAAAGCTTTCAGCACCTTGTTGAATCAATGCCACGTAGAATTAAGGCAGTTCTGAAGGCGAAAGGGGGTCAAACACAGTATTAGTATGGTGTTCCTAATAATCCTTTAGGTGAGTGTATTTATATCGTTTTTTTTTTACCTCCGATTCATGCGATGTCCGAACTGTTAGAACTCTCCTGAGCACATTCTCAAGCAGGTGAATGAGTGGGCTTCTTCTTATCCATGCATTACTGCCACCTATCTCTCAAGTGGACCATTGACACTCCTGAGATTGTAGACATAGTGTCAATGGTTGAGAGAGAAGTCTGTGATCCGCCGCAAAGCAAGAAGAAGAAGACGTCTGATGCACAGGCTGTGTTTTGAGGAGGTCCTTATCCAGTCAATGACAGTTCAGGCATTGCAGTGCATCAGAGGTAAAAAAAAAAATAAAAGAAACAAAAAACAATATAAATACTTGTTCAGTTTCTTGCACAGACCAATAGTTTTGTGTCTTTATACCTCAATGTATCATCACGTGCCACAGGGTTAATATGGTTTTGTTTGTGCATTGTTTTATTGTATGTTTC
Organism: Carassius auratus; assembly: GCF_003368295.1. NCBI lineage: Eukaryota > Metazoa > Chordata > Actinopteri > Cypriniformes > Cyprinidae > Carassius > Carassius auratus. The sequence goes on along the minus strand of NC_039264.1, from coordinate 5,061,692 downwards.
AGCCGTGATTCCCATCCACGGAGATTATAGGACTGATAGTCTGCAACGGATTGTGTTAAAATTGCAACTGTTTGTGTTAAAAATCTCAGTTTGTGTTCTACCGAAGAAACAAAGTCACCTACATCTGGGATGCCCTGGGGGTAAGCAGATAAACATCAAATTATCATTTTTGGGTGAACTATCCCTTTAACCAAATTAGCATGACCTTTAAGATGGAGACCACAAACACATACACACATACTCAAACGCAAACTGTGTTTTCCGAATGCACATTCAAAGCATAATTAATAGACTCCTTATTAAAATAACAAAATGAACAATGAAATGAAATGATGCATGAAGGAGTAGCCTATGAATGGGTTGAGAGTCACAATGCTAATGCTCACAGTAGCGGAACAAGTGTGTGTCGGCCTCATACATGTGAACATCTCTCACACACAGAGGCCAAAGAGCAGAGCAGATGGCAGAGATGAAGAGTGAGAGTGAATGTGTGTGTGTGTGGCCAGAGCAAAAGGCAGAGGCTTCAGCATATGTTCAACTGACTGCCCACTGTGAGAACATTTACCATTGTGTGTGAGCTAATGATGGCGTCCTTCATCCTCTGTAATCTACAGTGTGTGTTTACCAGCGTGAAATAAGGTGTTGTCTTCAGTCAGGGATACATAAACACAAGCAATGACTCATGGAAGGGATCATGTAGTCAGCCGGTTAGTCATTTACTCCAAATAAATCCCAATGTGAGGCAGAGAGGTGTCGCATGACTCTGAAGTAGAGTTAGAAGCCGAGAACCGCTTCTTTTGTTTTAAGTTTTCCACTGATGCGAACGAAATACCGTACTAAAAATAGCCTACTCTTATAGAGTTTTGACGGGAAATATAATTCTCCACCAGTCTAATCACAAAACGAGTGCTTATGCTGTATGTTTTTGTACAGCTTGATAACTATAAAAGATAACGATAAAGATGAGTTTTAAAAAAAATTCTCAACAGCAGAGTCCACACCAAAGCTGTATCTAAGATGTAATCTTAGAATAAACAGGTGATATTATCCGCTAGTGTGGATGCTAATATCTACATTGTTATCGTTCTTGGTGTGAACGGGTCTTAAAGGGTTAGTTCACCCAAAAATGAAAATTATGTCATTAATAACTCATTAATAGCTTACCCTCATGTTGTTTCAAACCCGTAAAACCTCAGTTTATCTTTGGAACACAGTTTAAGATATTTTAGATTTTGTCCGAGAGCTCTCAGTCCCTCCATTGAAGCTGTGTACGGTCTACTGTCCATGTCCAGAAAGGTAAGAAAAACATCATCAAAGTAGTCCATGTGACATCATAGGGTCAGTTAGAATTTTTTGAAACATCGAAAATACATTTTGGTCCAAAAATAACAAAAACTATGACTTTATTCAGCATTGTCTTCTCTTCCGTGTCTGTTGTGAGCGCGTTCAAGTGTAGTTATATCCGGTTCGCGAACGAATCATTCGATGTAACCGGATCTTTTTGAACCAGTTCACCAAACCGAACTGAATCGTTTTAAACGGTTCGCATCTCTAATATGCATTAATCCATAAATGACTTAAGCTGTTAACTTTTTTAATGTGGCTGACACTCCCTCTGAGTTCAAACAAACCAATATCCCAGAGTAATGCATGTACTCAAACAGTACACTGACTGAACTGCTGTGAAGAGAGAACTGAAGATGAACACCGAGCCACATGGACTACTTTGATTATGTTTTTCTTACCTTTCTGGACATGGACAGTATACCGTTCACACAGCTTCAATGGAGGGACTGAGAGCTCTCGGACTAAATCTAAAATATCTTAAACTGTGTTCTGAAGATAAACGGAGGTCTTACTAACAACATGAGGGTGAGTTATTAATTACATAATTTTGCTCTCTGGGTGACTAACCCTTTAAGAGTCATTCATTCATTAATCAGACATGATTTTGGTTCACCAGAAAGAATCGTCTCATAAGAGTCTTGACTGGCAATGACTGAATGCAGTGTCAATGTTTTTGATCCAAACACCAGATCATACGAGTCATTCAAGAATTGGACCCCACTGGTCTCCCTGTATTTGTGGTTCCATAAAAAGAAGTGGATTAGGGTTATTCATTCAGGAATTGGATTGCACTAGTTGCACTGTGTGTTTTGAATCCACAGGATCAAGAATCACTCATTCAGGAATCAAACTACTGGTTGTGCTGTAGTTTTTTTGAGAAGAAATTACAATAAAAACCACCGTAATCCATTTCTCGAACTAATGACTCTTAAGAGTCAGTTCTTTTCAAATCATATAATTTTGAGATGTGTATATATATATATATATATATATATATATATATATATATATATATATATATATATATACACACACACACGCGCACACATGTATATACTGTATATGTATAATTTACAGGATTAACTGCACATTTAGTCCAAAATCGTTTGGTGTGATATAATTCCAAATTTAGGGCCCCCTCTAGAACAGGCCCTGGCTGGGAGACCAGCTAAAGCCAGCTACTTCCAGCTTGCTTTTATTTGAAACAGTTGTTTGTTATGTAAGAAGAATGAGCACAGAGCAATATGAGAGACATGGAACTCAAAAGTCAATAGCTTGTGAATTATAATCAGTAACAGTGATTTATATAGTTTAGTCATTTTATCCAAAATATCTAATATTTTATGTAGACTGCAGTATGCTTGACCAATCAGATTCAAGTATTCCTTTTTTGCTGTACTAGCTAAACTGCTTATTTTGCAACTCTATTGCAAATTGGTGTGTCTTATCATGTTATTTGAATGTATTATCTTAATTATGAACACTGGTTTGTAATACAAACAGGTTTCCTGCACTTTGTTGTTCTTCTCTTGCTAATGAGCCGAAAGTCTCGCCCATAGGCATAGAGTGGATACAGAAAATTAATTTCAATACTCAATTTTTATGATGAAAAACTTATCGAACCGTTCTTTCTTCAATCATTTCAAAAGAAAATCATTTAATTAAATGTTGTATGCGAGTGCAGGGTGAGCTTTGAGGCCGAGTGCGCATCTTTGATGTTATAACTCCCAGGACTAATACAAAATGCGCACAATAAACACGTACTCATGAGAAACGTAAACTCTAGCGCTCGTCACCTGCCTTTGAAAGTCTTTGTGAGCGTTTAATTGTACAGGTAGCTCGTAGTTCTGCTTTGTGTTCATTGGTTTTGATCGCACAAATCTACACACATACACGGTGGCTATTGTCTGTTTGCTCTGTCTGTATTCTGCAGCTGTGCATGACTGATTCTCTCAGCCTCGGGATTTACAGAACAAAGCTTTGCAGACAGCACCTATTGATCCTGCATCTTCTCTCTCTGTGTGTGTGTGTGTGTGTTTGGTCTGGGTTACAGGGACAAGGAATGGGAAGTGACATTTCTAACCCTTGCGAGACACTTCCTTGGGAAGAATCACTTTTTCAAACCCTGGTGAACTGCCTTCGTGTCTTTTTTTCCCCTGACGTTACATACGCAGCATCCTAACTGAAATATGACCTCATAAATTATTGTTTTGAAAGTCTACATAGTCTTCACACAAAGCGAGTGAATCACGCTCGACTCTTACCTTATTTTTGAATGTGATTCTGTCGTAGAATCTGATAAATAAATAAAAATCACCTCAGAGCAGCTTTCGCATCGGTAGCGCAATTTTTCAGTTAATACCGCCTTTTAGTGGCGTTTCTTTTGATTATTAATATTTTTAGTAAACGCGTCAACCTGCGTCATATTTTGATTGACGTATTTGGCGACATGACCAATTCGGTTGTTAAGTGATGACGTAAGAAGCGCTGTTTCCGGGTCCAAGCTTCAACTCGCTTCACTTGAGAATATGACCTCAGCAGCCGTTTATGAGCACTGTTTATTCATATTAATCATTTAAGCTAAATGCTTTCAAACTTACGGTATACACTACAGTCTCCGTGCTCACAGCGTCCCAAACACAAATAATTTTTATATTTTTTTTTATATTTATATTTTCATTGTCTGCCTATCTGGGACTTCGGTATGGAGTTAAAGGTTAAGATTATAACTTTTCGCTAGTATTCTATCACATTGTGAGTTTATATTAGCACAGTTTGTTGTTTTCTCGTGGTAACTGATAGAGCGTTTGGACACGGAAGCGCTGCTATGTGACGTCAGACTTAACAAGCGAATAGCATTCGAGCGCGGGCTTTGAGGGAGCGTTTTCATTGGTTGGATGTTCTGAATGGCTACTTCCTCTTTGCTGTGATTGGAAAATTAAATGTTTTGGTTTACCAAGGCTGTTTCTTGTATCTGAATTTTAAAAAGATAAAACTTTTTATCTTAAAATTTTGACTTTCCTTCTAGCAGTTCTGTGTCGGTTTCACATTTCAGAACTTTTTCCTTGCAATTTTTTTCCTTGGGTTTTCCCTCATGAAAATTAACCACGGTTTTATTATAGTAAAATTGTACTTACTATGTTTTTGGTGTATTGATTACTAATTATAAAACCACAGTTTTACTACAAATTTCATGGATAAACTATTATTAGTGTAGCAATACAATGGTTCATTTGTGATGAAAATGGTAGTAACCATGTTTTTGTTGTTGTTGTTTTTTTAAGTATATAAACTCGGAGTTGTTGGAAATAAACTAGCAATTACAAGAAAAAGTCAGAATTGTGTAAAAAATTTTTCCGCAATGGAATAAAAAACATATATATATAGTAAAAGGTAATTGTGACTTTTTATCTCACAATTCTCGCAATTGCAATTTTATAACTCACAACTAATCTTTTCTGCTCAAAATTGCGACTGTTTATGACTAACAAACAAAAAAAAACTTTTCTTCTCAGAATTATCTTGCTATTCATATTTGTTTTCCTCATAATCGTGTTAATATCGTAATTCTGAGATTAAATCATGCAATTCTGAAAAAAAAGAATAGTCAGAATAAAATTTGTAAAATTGTCAGATAAAATGTTGCTATTGACTTAACCAGTGAACAAATCTTTTTAGTAAATATTTGAGCCACTGCGATGAATGACAATCAGTTTTAGATTTCCATGTTGTGGTTTTATTTTATATGTATAATCTGTTCTACCTGCTCTTTCTATATTTTAATACTTTGTTTGACTTGAGCACCACATTGAATGCAAGTGTTCTCATAAACAATTTCGTCTCCAAGCAAACAAATCCACAACAAAACATTATAGAAATGTCCAGACGAAACATCTTGCGTCAAAACTCAAGTCACAGCAGCTACTGGAGATGACAAATTGAGCTATTTCATGGAAAATAGTCTCTTGCTAGCTTTTCCCCCAAGGCATCATGGTTAGGCAGGTCAAGACAGACAACAAAAGCACAATAAAAGTTGATCACCCGTGCGGCCCGTTGCTGATCCGCACTTAGGGGCCATTAAGAATGGAATTTCAATTAGTGCCTGTCTTATCAGCGCTTTATGTGCGTTTGGGTGTTTGTGTTTCCAGCGGTGGGACATGATTTAATTTCCTGTCTGTCTGACAGGTGTTAAAGCGATATGTGTGAATTCACACTACCGTCTCTATAGAGGTTACCGCATACATGTCTCAAAATAGCAGTACAAACAACTAAATTTCCATATGAACCCAATATGCTCTGTATCCTGTCTGAGACACACACACATGACCTTTAACCTCACAAAAGCATTAAAAAATACGTGCAAAGAGGTTCAGATCTGAACATATAGATTGTTTTGCTGGAATCCCAAAGTGCTAAATGGTTTTGACTTTCCGGGTTCACCCAAAAGTGAAACGCAATTCATCCAGAGATGTTTTGATCGCTACATATTGCTTGACATTTCATTTGTCACGTACAGTAACCTTGGTCGATTAATGCAAAATGTGGGAACAACGGCGGTGACATTTACGGGTACCTGAGCACACACGCTATTAAAGCCCGGCAGCAGTTCGTTTCAATATGTCGTCAAATATTCAGAGGTGTTATTAAACAAAAAACCCCAGAGCAGACACAACACATCGACAGTTCTTGTTATCGAATCGGCCTTGTTCGCCGTCTCTGACATTTCCCCTGACTGCAGCCGTGTGTTCACACATTAGAGCGTCCAGTCAACCAAAAAACACCCAGAGATACACACTTACACTAAACACATTACAGCAGATACGATTGTAGCTTGGCTAGCTTATTTGGGCAGGTTGGCTGAAGCTACAACTCTAAAATGTGTGTAACTTTCTGATGTTAAAGTGTGTAAAGTTATAATGTAGAATCTACTGTAGAACTAGATTTGATTTTCTGAAAAACTTTGTGTTCTAAAGTGATTTTGGAAAGATTGTTTTTATTCATTTTATTTATTTATTTATTATTACCACTTAACTGTACTATGGTAATATTGTGGCTTTTCAGACATGGTTTATTTGTACGTGTACCATGGAAATACCCTTTTTTCGCACTTGTAGCTTGGTAATATAATGATATTCCTTGAAAATCCTGGGAATATATTAATACCATAGTATATGAATATGGTAATCATTCAAGCACTTGGAAAAAGTATTATATTATAGTTTATAAAATAATATATATATATATATATATATGTGTGTGTTATATTACAGTGTAATCTGGACATTTACCATGGTACTCATGGTATGTACATTATAGTACCGTGGTATATACCAATTTGTGTTTTAAATATTATTTATTTATATATTATTTTTATTTCATAAATAATATATTTTTACAAATATTTTATTATATTATATATTTTATAAAATATTATAAATTAAACTATTACTTTAGTATGCTATTATAGTATTTATTAATATTTTTTGAATTATCCTTTATTTTTATATTTTCTTTTCTTTTTAGTAATTGTATGTGCTGCTATCATTTTATGATGTATAATATTTATATTTAGCCTTACATTTATATTTATTTTAGTTTTAGTAATTTCATGTGCTGCTATCATTTTATTATTTATAATATTTAAATTTAGCCTTATATTTATTTGTATTCAGTTTTAGCTGAAGTCATTTTGGGTTGGCTTAGACTTATTTTATTTCAGTAAGATGTCAAGGTAAAAAAAAAATGTACAAGGTTTTAAGTTCAAGTTTTTCAATTAATGAAAATATTTGGTTTGAACAATAACAGATAAAATTATATTATAACATTATAAAATGACATAATTTTGTGTATATAAAATTATTAAGTCATATATAATTTAAAATTAGCAAAACACAATATTCTAGGTTAATTCTATGATTTTTAAACATAATATCATTTCATTTAAATATAAATACAAATTTAAATTATAAATTGGAACTTTAAAAATATGTATAATTTTATCTAGCAGATTTGTACAGTATTGTATAAAGATATTAAAAGTAAATCTTATACCGTCACTGTTCCCTGTCTTAGTACTGTTTTATATGAGATTTTCACCACAACTGTCTTTGTTTTTGTTTTTAAACGAAACACTTTTGTTTATAGCACAAAAACAGCCATCTGACAGGCCTGTGTTATCATTCATCATGTTTTGCGTGAATTTATTCCATGTTTCTGCCTGTGATATATGAGCTATCATGCGTAAAGGAAACACTATTAATGTGTGTTCCAGTCAGACGCTGCTGTAATGAATCACTTTCACTCTGCGTTGTCTCAGCGTAACAACAAAGCACTTTCACAACTCGCACAATTAATCAGGGCCACAGTGTGTGCTAGTAATTGCCTGGATTTATCTCTGCCATAGCTGTCTGTCAGAAGCGAAAATATCCCCATGCTCTTGACAGTAAAAAAGTGTGTGTGTTTAGTCTGCATTCACACAAAGACGGGATGACGGCGAGGAGAAAACCGTGAAAATTCCAGCCTTGACTGAAGCTTGTCGATGTGATATCTCTATACCTGAACCACTGCTTTCATATTCAGTTGAATAGTGTTTGCATATAGACTATTTGATGCCATTTTTGTCTCAGGAAACAAGGTAAAGCACTCCTCTTTGCATCAGCGTGACTTAACCGCAATACAAAAATAAGTTGAGCAAAATCATGGCCATATATTGGCTCAAAATGAGTAATGAAGCCACACAGCTCTGAACTGTAGGCCTGTGAGGTCTATGAATGAAGGCTCCGGAAAGGGCTGGGTGAAGGTCATCTGAAGGTCACATCCTTCCTCGGGGGAAGTGACCCGAAACCGCGTGAATGAATTTGAGGAGCACACAGGAAGAGATCCGATGCCCAAGGCAAAGTCACACATACTGGGAATGTAATAAAGGAATGAGACGATGAACCTCAATTTATCTGCTGGCTTTATGAATATCATATATTTCTAAAAGTTATATTTAAAAATGAAAAAATATGTGTTTATACAGTATATGCAATTGGAAGAGAGGAAAAGATTTCATATGAAAAATCCATTTTCATTTTATTTTTTTCATTTATTTTTAAGGGGAAAAAATATATAATTCAATAAATATTATGGCAACATCAACAAAAACAGACATACATGGACTTCAACACACAGAAGGCATTAAAAAAAAATTACAGACATCCTACATTAGGAAACTGTTTGTTTTTGTTTTTTAACAGCAACTACACATTTCTGAACATTTACACACACCAAAACTGTTTAATACTGCCTATGGGAAAACAAATCGAGGAAATGCTCTCGGACCCGTTAAAAACGAATGTAAAAAAGACTGTTTTTGTTTGTTTTGCGCAAGTTTTAACGAAAAGTGCAACTACAAACATGCAGCAAAAGAGACTTTGCAGCTAGCTTCAAACTTCTGAAGATTTATTTTGAGAAACTTTTAGCACTACAAAAGGTGAGACGCATTTTTTTTTTCCACGGCTCTGCAAGGCAATACACAGTCGCAACAAATGTTTTTTTTTGTTGTTTTGAAAGAGAAAGAATGTCCATTAGTCATTTTTGGCAATCCTCTCGCATGTGTTCAGAAGCTGACTGCATAGTTTAGTAGAGAGAGGAGAGAATGTTTTTTGAAAACCTTTTTTTTTTTCCTTGACTGGGCAGACAGAAGTGCAGATTTAATATGACCTTGAATTTAATCGGTTATTATTTCAACAATTGTGCCTAAACAAAATTTCACAGATGTCAGAAAAGGCACAAATGTTCATGTAACATTTTACTGATAAAGACGCTTTACAATAAAAAGCTAGTTTTGTGCTATTTTAATAGTGTTAATATTATTTGTTACGGCAATAGTGATGTTATTCTAACGCAGCATTCACACTGACAGAAATGAAAATCGCTGGACGTCACCAACTCGAGTCGTTATACTATTGGTTTCTAATATAAAGTTGAACTCTAAGCAGTCTGGCCTCAAATCACCAACCCTCATTGCAAATTAATGACTTCCAGGTGCTTTGTCACTGCAAATGGCTGTCAGTGTGAATGCCCCTTCAGGGATAAACCCAATGCAGATGAATACTAAATGGTTAGGTCAATTCTCAAAGGTCGTATTTGCACTTCCATATACCTGGTCTATAAAGAGAAGCGGAACCATGTTCTTACAGAACCGTGAAAGAAATTGTCATTGATCCACCGAAAGCACTCAAATACACATCCATCATGCACTTCAGAAATTCAAACATTGAGTCATCCGACTTGAAAACCTTCCAGTTCTTTGGTTTTTCTTTTTCTGAATCCTAATGAGCCGTAATGTGATTATGAGGAGTTCTGCAGAAAACGGTTCGAGTTCAAATATACCAGCGGCGTATCCATGGTGACAGTTTTAGCTGAGCTTAGCATAAGAAAAACCACGCACACACACAAACTCGTGCTCTTGGTCTACAGAAGGAACAAAACAGACAAGAGGAGGATTGAAGGAGGAAGTGATCCGTAGCCACAGTGATACGCTCTCGTTTCATATCCTCGTTTAGCTGTACGGACTCGAAAAGAAAGAAGCGAGAGTTGTCTTTATCCGAAATTTCGCCATTTTGGAAGTCATCTTCCCCTTCGCTGTTCCGCCGTGTGACTGTTAATGCCAACCGAAACGTGCATCTTTTAAAAATAACTGCAAGCCAAAGCTCAACGGAACTCTGGACTCCATGGTTCTGTGATTCTACTTCCTCCTTCCTTTCCTGCAGGAGAAGCTTTCGGAAGGAATCCTCTAAAGAGGAAGCAGCTTCACGTCCAGGAGCAGGAAGGAAGGCCTCTTATTGGCTGAGAGGGTGGTGACATCCTCCTGCTGAGTGGCTAAGTTTTAGGAGAGATGGTTGGGGACGTTATATGGGTTTACGTCCGCAAGCTAGCCAAGTTCTGGTAACAAGAATTGGAACCCTCAAACTGGAGAGACCTTCAGGGACATCGTGCAAACACTCCCGCTCTCCACCTTTGCTTCCTTGCTTCCACAGTCCGCCCTCACCGTTTCCCAGAATGAATCTTTCCCCCAGAACGCCTTTCATTACATTACTGTGCAACTCTTCGCTTTGTCTTTGCGTAGGTCTGTTGCGACGGCAGCTAGGTCTGGTCGACTGGGCATATGCGAGATGCGTTTGGTGGAGCGTGACGATTTGTTGCGCTTGATGTTTTTGTTGTTCTTATTTACGCAAGCCAACGTTGCCACATGGAAAATGTCCCGCACGCTGTTTTCTGACTGCACTGCAGAGCATTCGATGTAAGGTGCGGATATCTGCTTAGCCATAGCTGAACCCTAAAAGAGAAAGAGAGGATAATGAGTTTTGTTATGAAACAAAACCAACAATTAGCAGTAAATAATCACGATTTGCGGTCTGTCTAAGTGTTACGAATACCACTTGCAATTTAATCAGAAATAAGTTTAGCTTTGTGCTCAGGAAGATTTTGCTCTCTATCACTCAGACATTTAATGCATGGATCAGATTAGTAACCTTAACCATTGCAATGTTGCCGAACTGCCCTTGCCGATAAGCATAATTACTGGTAAAGTAATAAGATGGGTGTTAGATATCAAGCCAAAGTTGAGTGTCTCACTGGCGTCCATTTCAAAAGCAGTTTATGAGAACCCCTCACCTGATCATACGACACCGGTGTCTGTCTGTGATTGGACAGCTCCACTAAAGTCGTGAGGTCCGTTCTAAGGTCTGACTTGCATCCGACGAGCAGCATCTTTGTGTTGGGACAGAATTCCTGGATCTCCCCTTTCCACTGTGAGAGAAAGAGACAAAACCAAAAGGGAAAGATGAAACCAACTGGCCTTGATCCATCCCTGTCTGAGAGAGGACAAAAGACAAGAACAAGTGTTTCCTCTTCCAATTCTCTAAGCATATCACGTTTCATCCCATCCCTTTTTTTCACGAGCACAAAAGTATTAAGCTTCCTTGCTGTAGGTAAGGGACATGCTTCCTGCCAGTATAAAGCTTGCACTGTCATTACTGCTTTTCAGGGTGTGTGCATCTTCCGAACATTGCTTCAGGTGATCTGCATTCCAGTCCTTCCCAAACAAAGCATTTTATTTGTCAGTGTGGCATTAAATCACCTGATTTAATCTGGCGGGAAACAAGCAGGTACAATAGACTCAAACGATTGTTCACACAGGCACCCTACATTCCCTTGTTCCCATGATCTTTTTGTGCTCACATTTGGCTCCCAGAGGCCTCAGTCCAACACTAGCTTGTTCCACCAGGTACTCACGTGTAGCCTGATCGTATTTCAGATTCTGTGACCTAGATCGCAACAGTTTTAAGACAATCCACCCAGCTGAATTTCCACTCACATGGTCTAGTTAATGCCAGCATAATACTATCAAACCAGGGGCCCACCCTAACCGAGTGAAACAGAGCCACAGGCCATTCCACACACCTGTCCCCAGACTGAAAGTCTACCAGAAGATATTCAACCCTGCTGAACAAATGATGACTTTATTGGGATGCAACAAAGAGTGAAGAGATCACAAAGGATTTGTAGAAGTATTTCTCTGAATCACAGGCAAGGCATTTAACAGCCAATTAGACTGTCAGGAACCAGATTGGTCAAGCCTATAGTTTGATATCCAAGAAACTCCCAAAATATAGTGCATCACACCCGTATTCTGCCCCAGGCGTTAGCAGTTTAGACAATTTTTTTATTTATTTCAAACATCAAAAACTGTAACATAATGGTACCTCCTATCAAGATTCTCAGGTGTTCCTTTTGGAGCCCTGTTTTGGATTGGTTGATGGGAATGCTGTTAAACACCCCAACCTCTCCAACACTAAAATCAGATTGTTTGAATGGAATGTTGTTCAAGACTCCAATCCCAGTCCTAAAATCTAGTTGGTTGAAGGGAATCTTGTTCAAAACCCCAACCCCAGTGCTTAAATCTTATTAGCTGAGGTGAATGTTGTTCAAAGCCCAACCCCAGTCCCATATTCTGACTGGTTGATGGGAATATTGTTCAAAAACACAACCCCAGTCCTAAAATCTGATTGGTTGATGGAATGTTCTTCAAAACCCCAACCCCAGTCATACAACTAATTGGTTGATACAGATGTTCACCAAGACACCAAGTCCAAACAAAGAATTTTGTTTTACTTGTTTAAGTGTGTTGAATCAGTTATTACAGATTGGGAAAATGTTCACCTTCTTTAGGACGCTGTCCAGGGTCTCTGGTCGGCTGATGTCAAAGCATATGATGACGGCATCGGAGTCTGGATATGAAAGCGGCCTGACATTGTCATAATACGGGGAGCCTGGAAGACAAAATGTGGATTTGTCAGGAAGAGCAAAGGTAATTTTAACATTAGCAACAAGAAAAGGATAGTGGATCTCTCTGGAGGGCTGTCAATATATTACTTAACCTCATTTAACTTTCACTCTGTGACACTGTATAGCAAGTAATTTGAAATCACTCATACATTTTTTAACTACTGAAGCCCCTTTTTCAGACATATTAAACATTAAACTTTTACACATTAATGCACACTTTTGCTTTCAGAAGAAATAAAGCTTTTAAATAGGTTTTTATTTATATATTATATATATATATATATATATATATATATATATATATATATATATATATATATATATATATATATATATATATATATATAAATATCAGCAAACAGAACACTTCCAGTTCTCTGTCACTGGTGCAATGCTAAATGATGATTTACACAAACACAAGACGATTCTTCAAATGTCTAGATCAAATAAAAATCCTGACGCTTGCCTTAGCAAACACTGCTAATAACTAGACCCCTAGCCAGATGTTGCATTTCCTTCCCGGCTAAAACTCTGGAGATGTTTTTCTTTTGTGAGGACGGTACAGTCCAGGATTTACTCTGACAGAACGAAGCATTCCCACCCACCACTAACTCTGTCAGACACGGTATGTACAATCCACACAGGACAAACACATTTATTATGTGCCAGATTCCAGGACAGGGGTGATGTTTATGAGAGAGAGAGAGAGAGAGAGAGAGAGAGAGAGGCAGAGGGAAGGGAGGGTTCTTTAGTTTGACACAATGATAATTCCCAGTGCCAGAAGTTAAGTAGAAAAATGTGAAGTTGAAAACACATGAAGCCGCAGGACTTACAGCTCAGGTTTCAACCACAGCTACAGGCCAAAGAACGAACAACAACGTTTTTACTGGTTTTTTTTTTTACGGTTAATCATTTAAATTCTAATTTGTAATGTAAACATTACATCTGTATGTCGACCTAATAATGAAACGTTTTTGTGTTATTTTAGTGTTTACTTTGTTTATGTTGTTGTTGCTGCTGTTGTTGTTGTTTTTTTTCTTAGTGTGGCCTTCTGCCTTTTCAGAGAGACACACAATATATGCACACACACGCACACACACACACACACACACACGTTTGTTTTTGTGAAAAGTGGGTTCATCCCATAGGAGTAATGATTTTTATACTGTACAAACTGTATATTCTATAGCCCTTCACCAACCCTGCTGTTTGTGTGTGTTTGTGTAAGTAATAGCTAACTGGAGCGACACACACACACACACAGACACACTTGTGGAACACCATAGCTATCACAACTCACACACACACACACACACCACATTCCATAATGTGTGTGTGTGTGCGTGTGTGTGTGAAGGATACTGACAGCTGATGGATTCCCCAAGTGTTCAAATGTTTCTCTAAACATGTGGTGACCATGCTAATGCACACACACAGTAAAGAATTCTTAGCCACTGGTGTTTTTGGCTTGGATCCCGCAATGTCTTCCCAATCTACATCAAAACAAAGCAATAAACAGACAGGATTCTCTGCAAAGTACATTTAACCCCTAAGCTATGCTATGAAATCATTTGATGCTGATCGGTTTTTAAAAAACTGCTAACACGCCATTACAACTTTTACAAAAAGGCCTTTAAGAACTCTGCTGAATTTAATTTCCTTCTTGACTAACAAGGTAAGAATGATTTCAGAGAACATAACGGTTCACATGCCGCTTTTTTTCCCCTGGTGTCCCACCGCACAATAGCTGCTTTGTGGAGTACCAGAGCAAACCTTTCCTCACAGGAATGTGAGGCATGCAGGCCCAAATCGTTGAGGTTAGAAATATGATCCGGCTGACATTAGTTGACCAGCTTTAAGGAGTGGGTCTGAGAGAGCCTTTCCCAGCAAGGGCCCATTGAAATGAGCCCGGGAACGTTTTGTTTTCAGGGGTCAGCTGATACTGAGGTCTCCCCTTGCTGATAATAGTCAAGGGTTGGATTAAAGAGGATGGATAGCAATGTCTTAGTTCAGGACTTTAAAGAGACATGCAATAGCTGAATGATAATTATTAACAGAATAATTGAATAATGTGAATGTACAAACAAGACTAAGAACTCGTGTATTAGCAAACACTTAATTTAATTAATAATTATATAAATAATTAATTTATAATTTAACTTCTAAAAAGAAACTAGATTTGACATATTGCAAAGAAGGGTGGTACTTTTCCTGTGCAAAACTTGGCAATGAAAGTGTTATCTTATTGGCCAAAGTCAAAGAGCCCATCCATACCCTAAATCTCTAAGATATTTTACTAGTAGTGATTCTTTAAACATAAATGGCCACTTTTCAAGATCCAATCAAATTTCAAGCCACACACATTCCATTATTTCCCCATTCACTTGGCAATGAAAGTGTTATCTTGAAAGTGCCCAACCATAGCCTAAATCTCTAAGATATATTTGACTAGCAGTGATTCTTGGACATAAATGGCCACATTCCATTATTTCCCCATTCACTAGCTTGTTTCAATTTAAAAGGCATCACATTGTAGGGTTTAAAGCATAACGTTTCTGTAAGGAAATACCTATTCCAGCTTTCAGCCCACAACCTCAGCAATCTGATCAAGAAGTCTGATAAAAAAATTCAGCTGCAAACAAGTGACATCTTAGAAGGTCATCCTATCAAACTTGCCAATTGAAAGACACCATCCAATCGAACTATGCCATGACAGCATATCCGTCACCAGCCCTAGGGGAGCAAGGAGATAGGACGCTTGAGGAACAATGGGCTGAATTTGGCGATATAATTATCTGAAACGATATGCTTATTGTAAAACTTACAACTCACAAAGGGACAAAAAAGATCCCGAAGCAGAGTGTGCGTATATTGATTGACCATGGTCCGACTGGTGGATAAGGAAGCTTTTGAGACAGGCATGTCAAGATCCTGGCTTCACATCTGCAGGGGGTTTCTGGTCAATAAGTGTCTGGAAGAGTGGAGTTGGGGGAAGGGGGAAGATTCCATGGAGGATCGGCTTTTAGGAGGATATACACACTCATGCTCATGGCCATCGAAAAGATCAGAGAGCATGTGCGCTCTTGTCTCCAGTAGGGTCTTATCCGGACACTTCCCTCTTGTGTATCACATAACACACAATACATGCACATACACACTTGGGTTTCAGATTTAGAAGGACTTACTAAGCCATAGAATCAATATACACAAGACAAGCCTAATGAAACATTCATGCAGCAGAATGGCAGCGGCACTTTGACATTGGAATAATGACCAAAGAATACTCCCGTTTTTCATTGGCGGGAGTGGGAATCGTTTTAACAAACGCAACAATGGGCAACAGTCCTGAAAAGATGGTTGTTACGCAAGGCTTGAGCTCAATCAAAAGTAAAACTAACAAAACGAAAAACAATCGCATTCCCTTCTTTTGTATCGGACACAAAAAGTCTCGGTCGTACCCCTTTCGGAAGCCAACTGTTTAAATTCTGAATGGTACGCATGTACTCTACTGTATCAATGGGTTCCGTGGCAGATCAGTGACGGATGCTGCCAGCTGAATGGTGAATGGGGTCGTGACTCAACAGCTGATTGCTGGACAATGACAGGAGCAGCCAAGCCTTTTGGTTGATGGGGTGGCAGCTGTTGCAAACAAAGCAGCACTATGAAGAGATGCCAAGAAACTATCCATTTGGGCAATTTTGGGAGCAACCCCCGGACGCTTCAGAAACACTCGAGGCAAGGAATTTGAGATTGTTCAAGGGCAAATAACCAAGGTTTCCTAGTCCGCATGTCTCTTTCTCTCATTATCTGGAATGTGCTCAGGTGTGTTCTGAACTTGTTAAACCCTAGACTTAGGCATTTGAGAGGAAAGACCACACACTGGGGAGACCTTGGAGCCTGGCTCTGACACAATAACTTACACTGTAATGAACAGCAGGCTGGAAGCCCACAGCCTGACACAAGCAACTAACTACATATCCAACTGCCAGCATCGGACGGGCGGTCCTGCCCGCAGACGCCCACCTCAGACATCTGTCAGCTGAACACACTCCTGTACCTACATCATGAACCAAACTGAACCACTGTGCATTGAATTATCATCAGATATAGCTCTAGTTTGAGTTTTAAATGGCTCTAGATTGAGGAAACGATTCTCGATTTATGCAATAACTCTAGATTTAGCACTTCCCTGTTCAAAATTCCAGCATATGCTGATTAGGTATGTTTTGAAGCCTGACTGATGGTTTGAGCTGGTTTAAATTGGTACTTAGCTGGTCATCGGCTGGTTTAAACTGTTCCTTAGTTTTTCCATATGCTGTTTTTTTTTCAACAGCG
Source organism: Carassius auratus (assembly GCF_003368295.1). Lineage (NCBI taxonomy): Eukaryota > Metazoa > Chordata > Actinopteri > Cypriniformes > Cyprinidae > Carassius > Carassius auratus. The sequence goes on along the minus strand of NC_039264.1, from coordinate 5,044,676 downwards.
TTGGCTCAAAATTTAGGCAATTACTTCCAGAATCTGATTCAGGAAATTTATCCAGATTGAGCACATGACTCCATAAATGCTGGAATTTTCTTTTCGGATTGTAGCACTAGCTCTAGTTTTAGGGAACAGCTAATAAAACGTAACACCTGGAATTATGATATAGGTTCACATTTATGACGATTCATATTCAGAAAACTGTATACTGAGAGAATTAGAGATTTGACTCTTCATTAGCTCAGTTCTCTAGATCTAGGGCTGATTCTACCATGCAGAAAAAAAAATAGCAAATGTCTTTTTTTGGCAATGTCTGGATTGGTGCTGGTACAGCTAATGTACAAGCATGGCCATGCTGTTCACAAGTATCAAGTTTTGCTGGTTAAGCTAGTTAAGAAGCCTAGACCTCTAGAATACCAACATTGGAAACACAACATAAGCAAGTGACCAGCTGTGCTAGCCTTTCAGCAAGTCAAATTAGCACATGGTTTTTGATTTATGAAATTACTCTTGATTCTAGAAGAAATGGATCCAGATTGAGAATTTAAGAAACTACTTTAGATTTGCAAACCATGCATCTTAGCTGATTTGGTGTTGGTCTGACTTGCCAGGCTGCAAAACATAGCTGGTAAAGTTGATCAAACATCATACCCTAGCTTGATGGCTTAATATATACTGGTGAAGGAAATGTTTAGCACACAGCTTTACATTTCAGACCACACATGGCACCAAACAACCCAAACCCCCAGGTCCAGGTCTGAATGCAGTTTACCCCAGATCATAGCTAAGCTCCAAACAGGCCATCGTCTAAAGCAGTCTGTCTGGCTGGATGCTTTACAGGGCCTGTGATTACCTCCAGACGGCAGGTCTGATCTCACCGGGGCGATCCGAGCGCGAACTCTGGAAACGTACCAATACCCTACACATGGACAGAGTGAGCCAAGACCCCACTCTCATTTGCCTGTGTGGTCACGGCTGTTTGGTTTTGTTGAACGTGTGAATTGCAGCACAACCCCAGCTGTGGCAACAGTTTCGGTTTCATTTGTTTATCCAAAACATGACTTACAGCAACGTTCCATGTGATGCCATCCTAACATTCTTTAAAAGTGAGGTGTCCATGGATCATATTCCACAGATGGGTGGAGTGAGAGAGAGTGTATTAGCAGGGTGTGTGTGTGTGATTAAATGCTTGGCAGGCTCTTGTACTGACTCAATAACCGAGAATCGCTTAACTGCTCAGAAAATGAAAGAAAAGCTATTAAACAAACCCAGATTTCCCTTCAGGCATAAACATGAGAGCTAGCAATCACATCATTACCCTGTACAACACACTGATGCATCACAATAATGAAGTGTTCACTGGATCTATGAAAAATGACAACAAGTCTGGACATGTTTTGGACCAATAGCATGTAAATGAGCTAAACCCACATAAAAGATACTAAATTAAGAGCAAAAATCATTTCATAGGTCAAATTCTAAATATATATCATTTGTGACAAAGCTTGCATTTACTTACTGCATTTTATATTAACAGCCATTAAATTACTCTTTATATGCATATACTCTTTATGCATATCAATTTAACTATTTATAGCTACTGAAGGGAATTATCTTTTCTGTTCTCAAACTCATTTTTATACATCCATTAATACATTAAACACCAGCCAAAACTAAAGAAAAAGAAAAACGCTTTAATTCAGCATTAATACATTGATGCGGGAAAATACATATAGCAATATAGACCAAGCATTACATGCAGCACTCAGTTTTATAAAATATATAACAAGGAGTCCAAGTTCTGGCTCTCTATCCACCCCCAAAGGGTCACGAGAAATGGTGAAGACCCATACTTATTTAGTGTAAACGCAATATATTTGCACTATAAAAAGCAATTAATACTAAAATATCCAGATGCATGTAGCACAAATACATAATTTGAGACTCACCTGAGGTGTCCCACAGGCTGAGCTCTATTCTTTGCTTGTCAATCTCAAAACTTGCTGTGTAATTCTCAAACACAGTGGGTACATAATTCTGGGGGGGGGGGGGGGGCACATGAAGGAAGATTGCAAATATTATTAAACAGGTCTATTTTAAGAGATTTAAGTGTAAAAATGAACGCACATGCTACAGAACTAAAGCCAATATCGTAAAGCGCAGTTGCGCATCCAGCTGGGTTTTACCCATCTCACCTCTGGGAAACAGTCCTTGGCAAAAACGTGGAGCAGAGCGGTTTTCCCACATTGACTGTCCCCCACGACCACGATCTTACATTTGAGGCTCTGACTCGGATCCATACCGGGCTGAAGGGACAGTTTCTGTATAGATCTTCTCTCCTTCATTGATTGTCTTTACGCGCAAGTCCGCAGAGGCGCACAACGGAGAAGACGGGCACAAACGCACTTTCTGTAATCACTCTGGAAAGGGTGCGGATTCCCTCTGCCCGTGTCCTGATCTTTCTCTCTCTCTCCCTCTCCTGCAAGAATATATATCAACTGCTTGAATTCCAGCCCTCTCACTTTTAGGGTATGTGCTGTGTTTTATATGAGCCCGGTGAACCAATGGCTGTCCTTGAAGACACCCAGGGATCCTCCCCTTTCCTTCAGTAGGGAGAGGGAAAGAGCGCCCCCTACAGACCTTAATAAAGATGACTTTGCTTCTAGCGCTATGAAACTCAAAGTTCCAAATAAATAAATAAATAAACTTAGTAAACTGTAATAGACCTACATTTTAAATACAAATACTGTATATTATGAAATGTGGCATTATTTATTACTTTAGATGTCGCAAAATATATTTTTTAAATGTACTCTCTCTCTCTCTCTCTCTCTCTCTCTCTCTCTCTCCCTCAAAAATAATAAATAATAAATAAAGTAATAAAAAAAATGCTTTGTTTTTTTTTTAAATGTAGTTTTGCAATGCCTGGTTTTCAGATTTGTTCAGCTGTGATTTGAATGTGAAGTAATCAATTATAAATTGATCACGGGAGCAGGTGTATTTTAAATGAGGCACGAACACAGAGACTGTAAACTGATCTAATAATCATATCATGTTGGCTGTAGAGCAGTTACCCAGGTGTGGAGGCGCTGGAGCAGAAACAGGCCTTCTGGAAGACATGGAGTCAGCGGATATTTATCTGCTACATATTTGTAACACATTCATTCCATCAGCATGTCATCAGCTCTTACAGTAGATACTGTGAATGTGTGTCAGACCGAGAGAGAAAAAGAAAGAGAAAGAGTGTGAGCGAGAGAGAGAAAAAGTGAAAGATTACAACCAGACATAACGACGCGTAACACAATAGACACTATGATAGATAGATAGAATGATAGATAGAATGATAGATAGATAGATAGACAGACAGACAGAGAGAGAGATAGATACATAGATAGATAGATATATAGTTAGATAGATAGATAGACAGACAGACAGATAGAGAGAGAGAGATAGACAGACAGACAGACAGAGACAGAGAGATAGATAGATAGATAGATAGATAGATAGATAGATAGATAGATAGATAGATAGATAGATAGATAGATAGATAGACAGACAGACAGACAGATAGATGGCAGACAGAGAGAGAGAGATATATAGTTAGATAGACAGACAGACAGACAGACAGACAGATAGATAGATAGATAGATAGATAGATAGATAGATAGATAGATAGATAGATAGATAGATAGAGAGACAGATAGATAGACAGAGAGATAGACAGAGAGATAGATAGATAGATAGATAGATAGATAGACAGACAGACAGATAGATAGATAGATAGATAGATAGATAGATAGATAGACAGATAGATAGATAGATAGATAGATAGACAGACAGACAGACAGAGAGACAGATAGATAGATAGATAGATAGAGAGACAGATAGATAGATAGATAGATAGATAGATAGATAGATAGATAGACAGACAGACAGACAGAGAGACAGAGATAGATAGATAGATAGATAGATAGATAGATAGATAGATAGATAGATAGATAGATAGATAGATAGAGAGACAGATAGATAGACAGAGAGATAGATAGATAGATAGATAGATAGATAGATAGATAGATAGATAGATAGATAGATAGATAGATAGACAGACAGATAGATAGATAGATAGATAGATAGATAAATAGACTTAAGAACAACTACTATAACAGCAGATGGATAGATAGAATGAAAGACAGCCAGACAGAACGATAGACAGATGGTTCAACAGACAGATCATAGTTTTTCTGTCGTCTTCAGTTTATAGATATCATTTATTCTCTGTGCAGAAGCAGAGCCAGTATAACAGGATCAGCTCTGAGGATCTGCTCACCCACAACCCCACACAAACCCCCGAGGGCCTGATGACTGTAGCTTCTGATTCCTCTGTGTGTGTCGAGGGAAGGTCAGTCTATACTGACACACACATTCTTTCAAGTTTGTTCTGTGAAATGAGAACAAATATTGATCCAGTGTATTGCTAATAATTTGAAATCTACCTTGCTCCTGTCTCCAATGGTTACCGTATGAAACCCCTCGTCACACAGCTGTAACATCTCGCGTCACTCTGAGAGATGAAGCAGCGTGATCTGACCCTTCTCCACACATCCCAGCTAAAAGATCATTACATGCGTCAGTAGTGACACTAATTAAAATCGTGGATTTGGGAGTCTAACGAATGCACCTATGCACTCTGTAATGCCATGCCACATATTCTTCCTGCAGGTCAATGGTCAAAGTTTGAGAGAGCTGAAATAAACCCACTTAGCCATCCTAGCTGAAACACACATAAAACAATGTACATTTTAACAAAACACAGACTATTCTAACAACACTATAATCCTGTGTCATTATTATTATCAAATAAGGTTTGATTAGATGAAGATAGTAGTGTATTTTAATATACATATTTTTTTTAGTATAGAATGAATCTCTTTTCTTTAGGAAATATGAGTGATGCTAACCCATAGCAAACTTACCGCCACAATGCTAATGTGTTCTGAGTTCTTTCTAGGGTGTTGCTATGTGATCGCCAGGGCGTTGTCAGCTCATTTTGGGTGTTTGCTAGGTGACTGTTTAATAACCAAACTCAGAAGAGACTTCTAACGCTAACTATTAGCGATAGTAATAGCAAAGCTTGCCTTAGCAAAACACAAATAGAGCATTCAATCAATGCTATAATACTAAACAATTTGCACAATTAAAATTTAATGGTTAAACAATTCCTGCATGTTGACATCTTTATTCTAATTAATTTAATTTCAATTAAATATTTGTATTAGTAAAAGGTTGATTAAGATATCAGTGCATTTTAATATTTTTGTGTACAGAATTTTAGCAATGCTAACCTCTGCAAAACCACCAAGTTTCAGACACACCCTCCATCAAGTGTTGATGCCGACGCCCATGTGAATGTACCGTTTGGGAAATGCTAACTATGCTAACCTCTTCAAAAACTAACCACCTCAATGCTTACATGTTCTGAGTGGTAAAAGGCCTGGATGGTTGCCTAAGCATTCTGGGTATTTTATAGGTGGTTGTTTACTAGCCAAACTAATAAGAGACTGCTAGGAATTAGCAATAATAGTGCATTAACATAATACTGACCAATTAGCAGTTGATTAAACACAACTACCCTTTAATGTATTTGTAGTACTATCAAAACATTCATATTTTTGTGTACAGAAAACATTCAAACCTTTTCTTAACAAAATGCTAGCAAAAACGCCACAATGCTAACATGTTCTGAGTAATTGTTAAGGAGCTCTAGGTATTATAGACGGTTGTTTACTAACAAAACTTATGTGGGACTGTTCACACTAAATATATTAGTCAAAATAATAAAGCTTACCCTATTGAAAAAAAGACAGCATATACTGGTTAGTATGTTTTGAAGCATGACTGCTGGTTTGAGCTGGTTAAAGGGTTAAAGCTGGACCTTAGCTGATTGAAGATGGTTCTTAGCTGCTCCTGCTCAGGACCAGCTTAGGACCAGCACATGACCAGATTAAACCAGCTCATGGCAAGCTAAGAACCAGTTTAAACCAGTTCAAACCAGCAGTCATGCTTCAAAACATACCTAACCAGCATATGCTGGATTTTTCAACAGGGTAGCAAAACACAAATAACACTTTAATACTGAACATTTAAGCACAAATAGCAGTTAATGATTAAACACAACTGCGGTGTGGTTGACATCTTAATTATATTTATATTAGTATCAAATAATATATCAGTGCATTTGAATATTTTTGTGTACGGAAAATCTTAAAAACTTTTCTTAAGGAAATATAAGCGAAACTAACCTCTCAAAAATGTACTTCCACAATGCTAACATGTTCAGAAGGGGTTGCTAGGTTGTTGCTAATTGGCTGATAACTAGGTAAACTTACTAGAGTCTGCTAATGCTAAGTATTAGCGATAGCAATAAGCTTGAATGATTTCTTTGTGACAGACTGCCCAATTTCAACTCCCTTCTGGTGGTTTTATCACAGTAAGCGACTTAACAAATCTCTCTCATACTGTTATTTGTTTGTTTACGCGGCATGTTCATTGACTCGTGTTTAGCGATAATGGCTGATTGTTGCGATAAAGCGGAGACACAGACTGACAGTAAAATGGCCCTTTTCTTCTTAAATTGCTTTCTGCTTCACAGATCTTTCTGTCAATAGTTATTCAGGCAGAAAGCACCCTGACATTTTCCTCCGGCTAGCACTGCTCGAATCCTGCTCGCTTTAAACCCAAGATTCATTTTCCTTGAGTGGAGGTGACTGCAAGGGAGAGCGTAAATGAGATCAGGAACTGAGATGAGGTAGTACATTTCAAACGTACATCAGCAAGCAACAAGCCGATGTACACAACTGCAGAATGAAATGGAGAATTGTGGGAAACATGTTGCTATTTGACATTTCCCCTGAGTAAGACTTGCAAAACTCTCTCTCTCTCTCTCTCTCTCTTCTTACACACACACTTGTTGGGGCCGGTCAACTTTAAAAGGTGTCGGCTTGCACTTGGAATGGGAAACACATATTATGTACAGTGGCATGTGAAAGTTTGAGAACCCCTTGGAGAATCTGTGAAAATGTGATTCATTACAAAATGAGAGATCATACAAAAAGGCATGTTATTTTTTATTCAGTACTGTCCTGAGTTAGATATTTGTCAAATATGTCAAAATGTCAAAAACAATAGTGAGAGTAATAATATTAATACATGGCATTACATAATATTATAAACTTCATATTAATACTTTATATATTAATATGAAAACCTTTATTATGAATACATTAAACAATATAAAACGCTAGATATTTACATTTTATTATAGATAAACACATCTAATTATGTGTTTTTTGTTCTGTCGCTGTCATTCTGTTGTACTGCGGAGCTTCTATCACGAAAACAAATTCCTTGTATGTGTAAACATGCCTGGCAATAAAGATCATTCTGATTCTGATTCTGATATTTCCCATTGAATTTTACTTAAGGAAAATGTTACATTATGGAATTTATTTCTGTTCTAAATAGAAGTTAATGGCTGTTCAGCTCCCTGGTGTCAAGGATGATGAATCCTACATAATATATAATGATGAAAGATTTCAACAAGCATACAGTGTACTCATACTTTACGAGATCATTTATTACTATGGTATGATCTTACAGTATGTTTTTACATGTTTTTGTGTTTTTAGGGAGTGCGAGGTACAGAACACTGCTTTGACTGTGGAATGAACCCAGAGGCATTTCCCTGGCTAATTATTCCACCTGTCAATCACAGTGTAAAGGGGGGAAAAAAAAAGAATACCAAAACCTGTCTCTGTGCTGGCTTTAAAATCTGTCCTCAGAGGATGAACTGTTCATTAACAAGAATGCCAAGTTTCGTCAAGACATGAAACACAGTGTAAATAAGCGGATGCTGCTGTAAAAACCTGTCTAAAGAAATGAAACACAATGTGTCAGACTGACATGAGCAACTTCCCCGAAACACCAGGTGTTTCAAATAACTACACTCTAGCCTGGGAAAGAATGCATTTAGGTGCAGTTTATCAAAAATGATTTGCATTCACACAAGGTTCACAAAAATGGTCTGAACTATTCATTCACAAACAGAACAGAACGATTTGTTTTCAAAAAAAGTGGACACGATTCATTTACAAAGTGGATAGAAATTTGGAAAAAGCATTTGTTTACATTTCCTTTTTTTTTAAATGGACTGACCAATTTGTTCAGCAAATCAGAATGAATGAGTCATTCACAAATCAGGCTGAACAGTTTAGACACAAACCCACACTGAAGGAATCGTTCACTAATCAGACTGAAAAAAATCATTCTTAAATGAATTGATCAACTAGATGAATGATAACTAGGATAACAGGAAATAATTTTAACATAATAAAAATTCTATACTTCATCTGTAATTGTAATAAACAGGGGACAAAAAGCTAAATCAAATCATCAGGATTTGTCACTGCAGTGCTCAAATTCCTGTCTCTGTTGGCGGCTGATTTGTGCAAGTTTCCTGTAAATCATCTACATACTGTATGTGACATTTTACGCTTTTGATCCACAAAACGTGTGACAAACTGACTGGAGACTTCATACAGTGCTTGTGAGTTATGCTTGTGTGACAAGAGTCCCATAATTCCCTGGGTGTGGACAGTAGTGACAGAGGGGAAGTCTTTTGTGGTAAATCTTTCCCTGAGGTCTCTGATGTAGAGTCGTGGATGTGTCATTTGTCAGTGTCGCAACAATAAGAGCCAAATCTCATTACCAGTCCATTCAGATCGCACTGTAGAAAGTCGACTGCATCAAAACGGCGTTGCAAAGATGATTGTTGGCTCGCAAATCTTGGAGCCCAGGATTGAACCTTGTGGTACTCCAGAATGAGGACGCAAACGATGTGGAGGGAAATGTCTGTGGTAAATGCCATAAAACTGCAGACCGTGAGAGAGCAAGTCGACAGCTGCGATGCAGATTTGCGATACCACACACCCAGATAACAGAGACGAAAAGAAGCTCAATCCACTTCCACCACGATACACAAGAATCGTGCACTCTTCCATATAATGAAAGTGGATACAGAATGGAGATGTTAGGCATTATATTCCATTTAAATTGTAATACGATTTCATTAAAAATAAATGTTGAAAATATTATTTTTAACAGTGACGTGTTAAGCAAAAAATGAATTTGTATATACAAAATGGTTTTATTTACTAATTTTACAATAAGAAATATTTAAATATCATTAAATACTATTGTAAATTGTATTTTGGTGCTCTACTGAAACTAACTCAAACCTATAATGTATTGCTTTAAACCTATAATAAATTATATAAGTAATAATACTTATATAACTATGAAACGTTGACTCAATTGTTTTCCAATAAAACATACTGATTGCCTAATTAAAACCTTATTAACTTTTTTTTGCAGCATAAATGTGATGCTAATTGCACTGGGAACCAGTTTTGTGCTTTGGTGTGAATTATTAATAAAAAAAAATTTTTTTTCACATTTAGAGACTTATTTTTTGATATCTAGTACTTTCTGATGCACAAAATTCTTCTTAATTCTCTATTCTTGTTCACTACTTTTCTTTCCATCAATCAGCCTTTGTTTGTACCAGTCTTTTGTTTCACCCTCTTTCTGTGAGCTGCAGATGGGGGCTGTTCCCTCTGGAGCCACAGCGTGCCAGTCCCCGTTGACGACGGTGGCAGTCTGCATGTGTTTAAGGGGCTCAGTTGCGGTTCACGCGCCGGGAGATCGCATTGGCATGCAGCCTTTGATCCTTTAAGGATTTTTAGAGCGTCCTCTGGGTTTAGGCAAGCATGTAAGTGTGTGTGTGTGCATTAGTATAATTAAGTTATGGCTCACAATTGGAAAGGGTCAATGGGGTCACAGTTTTGGGTTCTTTTACATTTCTCACACACAATTCTGACAACAGACAAACCCCAATAAGTCAAGAAAGTTGAGGAAATCTGTCCTGAACCCTAGAGAGCTCACTAAGTAGGCAGCATATTAAGATGGCAAACCTGAGACAAATATAATTCACTAAAAACCAAAATAAGAGATATAACAATACTTCAATCCAAATAAAATGTAATAATATAACTACTTTACCCAATCTTTGTGTGTTTCATGCTGATTAGAGTAACACATGGTTAGCTTAGCAACTTGCTAACACCATACTCTAGTGAAATCAATTGTAAGTCAAGCCTCCTGTGATGAATCCTAACTGTAACCTACGTTTCTACTTGTTACATATCTGTCTTAGACGGCTGCAGACAGCTACGCAGCTCACTAGGTTTTGCAATGGCATCACACTCTCTATAATTTTCTACTTAAACTCCATGCTGCGATACAGATGCTGACACCGCATGCTGTCAGGGCCCGTTTTAATAAAGGCACTACAGCAGGAATCCCTTTGAACTGGTCTTTATGATGGAAGTTCCAGATTTAATGATTTCACTGACATTTCCTGTAACATTTTACTCCAGCAACTTGTTTATTTGCTAGCCCTGTGCGGAAGGTGTGGCCGCACTTCTAGAAAAGAAAAAGACTAGAATCATTCACAATAATAATATTATTTATTACCAAAACAATAATTTTATTCTTCAGAGAGGTGTCTAAGAATGTCTTAGATAAAGTTAAGGGGTTTATATTTACGAGTTTTGATTTAAGGTGAAGTCACATTGGTAAAATTGAGCAAAAAAGGTTTTTGTTAAAAAAAACAAGTAATTTCAAAGTGTAATGATGGATGAAGAAGTCAAACCAACAGCTTTCTGTTGGTCAACATGGCAAATTTGCATGTTTAAATGAAATCTATACAGGGACATCTTTCGCCTAATAAAATAACTGGATTTCGCCAAACAACAGGAAATGTGACTACACCTTGAAACATTCATGCTGAACTAAATAAAATGGTGCATTCAAAAAGACTATATTTACAAGTAAATTGCACATGATCACCACCAAAACTTGATAATTATGAGTGGGAAACAGAGTATTTTATTTGAACACTTTCCAAATTAACGCGGGTTTGTGAGAAAATATGGTGGATGCAATGAATGCCACACATGAAGTTGATGGTAAATATGTAAATTTATTTTACAAACTGCATGTACAATATATATTGTACAAGTATAGTAGAAGATATAACGATTCAGTGTGCAGAAACTTCATAAATTATATAAAAACAAAGTGGATAAATTCGGCTGCATTATTTATGCTGTAAAAGGAATTAAACATTTGGGATGCAATTTTTTTTTTTTGCAGAAATAGCTAAGATTTCTCAATTTAGGGGGACTTCAAGTCAGCAAACGATCCATTCAGTTACTTGGCGGCCATCTTGTTAATGCTCCTGGACTGCATTTCCCAAAAGCATCATAACATAAGCCTATTGATTGTAGCTCCATTGGTTTCAATGGGTCTACGATGTACTTAAGCTTAAGATGCTTTTGGGAAACACAGCCCTGGGCATTTATTTTCAAGTCTAAACATGTAGAGCTCAAATAGACTTGAAATACTTCTTTCAAAATGTTTGTCAAGATTGTATTTCACTCACATTTAAAATCAGCAATACAATCATTACTAGCTCGTTTAGCTGAAATCATGCTAACAATCTAGTGTAGTCTAAACCATCCTATTTTCTTTTCCCAAACATTATTTTCCTCTATCTATTTTCCTATAAATTAAAAAGAAATGCTAAAAACTCGAACAAATTTCTACATAAAGCTACAAGACTGGCATTAGCACTTAATTTTTGCCTGTTAGCGCAGCAGCTAACTTCACAAAGCCGGAAATCCAACAAGCACCAATCCGTTCATCCGATTAGCACTTCCGCATTCCATTCCTCAGTATTTCAACTCACAGGATCTTAACAGAGGATTCTCCCGCAGGCCCAGTGGCCAAACGAACGTGATTATGTGTTAAAACGTCTGAGCTGGACTCAAACGGGGACTTTAGCCGTTCACGCTGGGTCCTGACCCAATTCAGATGATTGCCAGACTTAATGGATGCTTTATTTTGGTCTGTGCCACATATTGTCTGAAACATCAGAAATAGTAGCACAATTTACATAAGAATTCACTAATAATTTCTACATTTGAGTGTTTGTTCCAAAGCTAAGGCTGAACAATCTACGTTTCAATCCAAATATTTAAGCCAATACTACAATTCTTGGATCATCTCCAAACATTTGGTCAGTTGGCTCTTACAACACCCAATCTGGGCCGTCAACAGCGGGGCACAACCGGGAAAGCTGTCCCGGGGCCTGGCAATTGCTGGGACTAGGACCCCCTGAGGGCCTACTAAGTGGGACCCACCCATCTAAAAATTTTGTTGTGAGCAAAAAACTCTCAGTACAATGAATGACTTGAATGATCAAATCTTCTGCCGAATGAATAAAGTTTAAGGACCTAGTCTTAAGTTACTTTTAGCGAAAATAGATATAGGCAACATGTCAGCCATTAATTTCTCCCTAAGTAGCTCTCAGTCTCTCACAACGAATATTTCATTAAAAGCCAATTAGCAAGTGTATAATCATTTATTGAATTAGCAGTTTTGAATTCTGTGTACTTGCGAGGGAGCTGCTGCGTGGGTGAGTTTCACTCGTGATAAATAACAGAACTCTTAATGTTTTTTTCCATGGTTAATAGTTCTGAGAGACACCTTATGAACAGCACGCACACCAAACCAGCCTCAAGAGAGATGAACCACACAAAAACGATGCTTTTATGCAAATACGGGCTGTAGCTCGGCACTTTTAAACTCGTATAAGGTGTAATTTTAATAACTCGGTTCCATTTACAGACCATTTGAGAGGAAATAGAAAATATAGGCATATATTTAAAAACGGCTGTTTTAATCATACACTGAGACTTTTTATTCAGAAAAGTACTTTAAAGAACTTGCATCAACTTGACCTAACTCAAAAACGAAAAATTGCTGAAAATGTACTCACTCTCAGGCCATCAAACATGTAAATTAATTTGTTTCTTCATGTGAACAGATTTGGATAAACTTTGCATTGCATTACTCGCTCACCAATGGATCTTCTGCAGAGATTGGGTGCTATCAGTATAAGTTAAACATATCTTAATAATGAATTTGTTTTGTACAAACATGCAGTTATTCACTTCAGAAGACATTAATAGAATTACTGTGGTGTTTCTAATCAGCTGTTTGGACTCTCATTCTGACGGCACCCATTCACGAGGATCCATTGGTGAGAAAGGGATGCAATGCTAAATTTATCCAAATATCAGAATATTCCTACTATATAGTAGGTGAAAAATACTGTGTGAAATAGTATGTCTGAACACATAGTATTAACAAACACACACAAAAAAATTTCTAAACGCATTCCTTTTTGAACATGCTTGTAGTCATCCACTGTATGACAAAATGTGTTTGTGCTCCATCAGGAATTCTTATTAAAATCTGTCATGAATCGCACCCTTTGTACTGATGCATACTGTGCCTGGTATTCCCTGTAAAAACCCTGCCTTTGTTTTTCCATATGGCTTTGGCATGTTAACATCATTACGCTAGAATTGTTAGCCTGCAGCTATCGGCATTAGCATAGCAGCAAAATCCTGTCCGTCCAGGCCGGCTGCCAGTCGCCTGCAGCAGACGCATCTGTGTGAGCTGTTTTCCAGGCAACTAGCGATGTCTCCGATGAAATCTCTTCTGGAGATCAATCGTCCCAGATAGGTGGTTGATTGAGCCAAAAGCTGTTAGGAAAGTAGTATAAACTTTCGGAAATGTATTGTTGTGAAATGCTTCAGGACATTTGTACAGTATGTGCTTTTGACATATGGACTTTTAGATGCATCGTGACTGGGAAAGAAAAGGTTCCTATCATCCTTACCCCAGGGCTCTCAAGTTTTGAACTGAGTTCAGAGTGAGATTTTGCCCGCGGTCGCGATGGCGGCAGGGGTTTGATGGGGACGGGTGTCTGATCTCATAAATGACACATATTCTTACAAATAAAATAATATTTATTTAATTCAGCATTTATTTGTGTGTGTGTGTGTGTGAGAGAAAGAGAAAATGGTCAGTGTTGTTTATAGTAGGTGTTGGTAGCTGGTTTTGAGGCCAGGGGTTGGTGGCTCCCATTAGAATCACTGTGGTTCCAGGCCAGCCATTTTTCACAGTTCCATCAAGTGCTAAACAGTTCCTGGTTTTGGTCTTGTTTAATCCCACCATGGAGAAAACCCTCTCAGCATAGGTATTTGAATGAGCGAGCACTAACACTAATGCAGCTATTTTAGAAAGCCTCCCTGCTTATGTCCCTCACACCTTGATGGACACAGGAGTTCTCTTGTCTGCAGACTAAGCACCAGTAAAAAGAGCTGCTGGTTCCCATTGTGATGAATGGCCATCGGGTTGACCACTCCTTCTTAAAGGAACACCTATAGGTGGCTGCTCTACATAACCCTCTCTTTTTCCCTGTTTCCAGTGGGTTCTCCACTGTTTCCTCTATGGTCCTCCACAGTCTCTTCCATGCACCCATCCTCTACTGGCACCCTAACTCCCTCCCCTACTGTATTCTCCACAGCCTCCTCCTCTGACCTAGCCACCTTTTTAGGGAGCTGGGCCCGCATTCATAAAGATTCTAAGAATCCTCTCAGAAAACTCTTAATTTAGCTTAAAAACTTTTACGTAGGAGTCTTAGCTTAAAAGCGATTCGGGACCGATCTGAGAGCAACTCTGAGTAAGGAAAAGACAAAAACTTTCATCTTAGTGAGGAGGCGGGGTTGACCCCGTTGCTATGTATGACACAATCTTTTAAAGACTGTGATTGGTTGGTTGTACAAGAAGGAAAAAAAGAGTGATTTTAAGTATAGGGTCTATTCTAATTCTCACTTTGAATTTACATGTGTAATTTATCCTATTTGACCGTTCTCTCTCTCTCTCTCTCTCACACACACACACACACACACATTATATGTGTGTATATGAATTCTATTTTTTTATTTACCATGCTTTTAATTTCCTATAAGATATTTGATTGGTTAGAATGATAAAAATTGCTCGACTCTTTCTAATTACAGTGATTGCTGTTCTATTTAAGTGGCGGTTTGAATGTTGGTTGTAATGTATCAAACATGGAATCAAAGCCAAGAAGAGCGAGAAAGCCAAACTGGACAGAGGAACAGTGTTTACTGTTAGCCCAGTTAATGGATGAACACAAGGCCATTCTTAAAGGAAAATTCAGACACAGCAAGGGACAAGAAGCAGACATGGGAGCATATAGCACAAACTATTAACGGTTCATTCCCCCTGCTTGTGCGCACCTATAAGCCTGCTATATTCATAAATGCAGTTTTTTGAGCCTGCAAGGTGGGAATGTCCAGTGGAAACTATGAACTGCGACACAATAAGATGTTCTGAAAGTGCTGTAATTGTTTGTGTGATCACTCTGCTTACAGAAGGTTGTGACAGACCCAAATCATCACTATTGCATTGTTGCATGTTCCCAGTTGCCAAATATCGTAATGTAGTGATTACTTTAATTTATATATTAAATTATATTATATTAAATTATTATATAATCTATACCGTCTTATTAACTCATTGTCATCCATTGTCTGCAACACATTTCTTCTGCCTCTTCATCTTTCTGTCATTTTCTCCTCTGCTAGAGAAACTCTTAAGCCTCTTAAAAGTCCTCGTCTGTGCTCATAACAAATTTACCTTAAGACCTCTTTTAAGGGATAAGATGCTTTCTGAATTACTTTTTTCTTTACTAGGATTTTTTTCTTTAATTTTAAAAGTAAACGCCCACATTTCTAAGAATTTTCTTAGAATTTTGTCACTAGGAACTACTTTTTGCATTAAGATTCTTTATGAATACGGGCCCAGATCTTTTAGAGCAAAGCATGAAAGATTGCTCCTTTGCCTCTTCCCTGACATCTTTGAAATAGACGAATGCAATAATCAATATTATACATTGGATAAAATATAATGAAATAGCCTAGGCAAAACGTTTTGAAAATGGGGACCAGGATGAGGTGCAGTAAAAATAAAAGTTTTTAAATAATTAAAACTATTATGGATACTGCCATACAAGTATTATGGATAGGCCTATTATAGAAGTATCTTATATAAAACTGTCAGAGTAGCCCCGCATCCTCTTCAACGTGTTAATTTGGCAATGAAAAAATAATAGTGGGCTAATAATAGGCACAAAAGCTACGGCCGACCACGTATAATGGCCAAAATTGCGTGCGTGTCGGGGTCATAATAACCATCAGACCAAAACATATCTTAGACTGTTTTTAAAAAATGTTAAATTAATATATTGATAAAAAAAACATATAGTGAAAATCTGTGTCATTGTCTTGACAAGTCTGTAACCGTAACGTTACCTACTTCAGCGAGCGTCTGGATCTGTGTTGCTCACGAGCCTGTAAAAATCTTACCCGGATACAGCAATACTATTTTCTGATTGGCTGATCGGTAGCTATATTTTTTTATTCGATTAGCTGGTGCGTGTCAGGGCCTTCGGGGAACTCACTTGATTCCTCTACGTTACCTGTTTCACTGTTTAAAAAAATAGCGCCGCAACTTGGTGGGCGTTATCCTCGTAATGTCTCTGCGTGAGAAATACAAGGTGTGGCGTGTGAGCGTGTGAACGGGTTGAAATGCGTGAGTCTCACGCCCAATGCGTGAGACTTGAGAGCCCTGTTACCCATCTGTTGCCGCAGGAAACAGTCTCATTTCTCTTTTTTCCTCTGCCGGATTTCTGTGCAGACACAACGGAAAAATACTGAGGCAATGAAATGCGTTTTCAGCAGGGTGCGCCATCACTCAGCCAAATAAACACCAGCACCTGGGGGATTGCATCTATCAAAACCTGAGGGGAGAAGATGTTGCAACTACCTCTGATCTATCTATCATTTAATTTATAAAAGCTATTGAAAACCCGTCGTGACTCGTGAGAAAGAAAGATAGAGAGATATGGGTGGTTGGGTAACCACTGCAGAGAAATTGCAACTCCTGCAGCTGATCTGTGACCTGCTGTTGCACATTGAGAAAGCGTTTAAAATGTCTGGAGCTAGTGCGTTTAACCCCAGTAGAGGACCTGAGTGAGAGCAGGACCTGGCCAATAACTTTACTAATAATTCATAGCAGGGAAGCACACTGGGATAGCATGAAGGCAGTTCAAATCAGCAGGTACACCTAGCTTCGGCCAAATTTTAAGGCAGCATTGAAAAAAGGCAAGATACTGTAATGCAATGTGTAATGCTAGAATACACAGCATTCGTAATTCGGATAAAAATTTGTTAATTTTGCACATTAAAATGTAATTACATTTTACTGTTTAAAGACAAATAAATACATAAAAATAAAGAAATAGTAAAAATAGAAAAATAAAAATAAAATAGATAATAATGTATATACAGTTAATTATAATAAATTACAGTGATTTGAAAAATTAGACATTATATAAATATAGTTTATATATTTATCTCTTTGTACTCGGCTATATTTCCATTTGTCATATATATATATATATATATATATATGTATTTAAACAGTAAAATAAAATTACATTTTACTGTTTAATTAAGCAGCAAGAATTAGCAAATAAAAATGAATGATAACTGATTAAATTACATTATATATATGCAGTTTACTGTACATTAATTCTTACATTTACATGTTTTTAAACTCTCTCTCTGTATTTAGTGTATTAAAAATAACAATTTAAATAACATTTAAAAAATTAGTGCAGTGTACATTTTAAATACAGTAAATATTTAAAAGGATAAAAAATTTTGCACACAGTACAGTGTATGATACATATGAAATAATATGCGGTAAATTGTACACACACACACACAATATATATATATGCACACACACACACACAAATTGGCGTTTTTCACAACCTAACATAAATATTGATCTGTAAAACCTTTAATGTCCATTCTACGACCTCTCCGACCCCCTAGAGAAATCAATATGAGTAAATAAATAATAAATTAACAGTGCGTTTTTCTGCTGGTCGCCTTCAGGTCCCTGATTTGAGACCTCTGACCTCCAGAAGCATCCGTGAGGCCGCATGCACACATCCCATGACTCTTCACAAGGACAAAAGAGGAACTACGGCTCAAAGAATCGGCAGGTTTTGAAAAGGGACAAAATGTTGGCGAGGAAGTCAAAGAAATGGAGAAATGACGAGAGCCTTGGACGGACAAAAGCAATTAGGATGATGGTGGGGGTTCAACATTGAGAGATGGAGAAACATATCAATGAGCTGGAGACCTTGAGTGAGATGAACGACCCCCAGAGTGAAGGAGAGGCCCCTGAACAACAGCACTGGAGTGTGTGCGCGGGGGGTGTTTCTGTATCCCACACCGGCTGTAAAGCTCTTATGATTACCCCCCTCCCCCCAAAATTGTATAGCTGGGATGGCTTCCATCACGTCGCTATGGCAACAAAGAGTGGCCCGATGAGGGGATTGAGAGTCACAGAGCAGACCGACAGATTTTCACAAATAAATATGACTAGAAGACTCTATTAAGAGTCAATTCCCTAGCTTTGTTTTATATGTGGTTCATTTTTTTATGAATTGATTCATTCATAATGGTTTATTTCTGTGTGCTGAAATGCATGTTAGTGGACAGCTGTGAGCGAGATGCCTCTGGTGTCCCACAGTAAGGTGGACAGTTGACATGTGACCCCTGTGGGAGCAGGGTCAAAGGTCAACAGGGTCAAGCTACAAGTCATTATCTGTCCAAGCTAAAGCGCTACACTGATTACAATGACAGATTCACCATCTATCTATCTATCTATCTATCTATCTATCTATCTATCTATCTATCTAATTCAAGTTTATTTGTAGAGTACTTTTCACGATAAAAATCGTTGCAAAGCAGCTTTACAGAAAATTATGTTTCTATAATATTTAGTAGTACCTTATCATTGATTATGTCAGTTAATGTACATATGGCAGAAATGTATGGAAAAATCAAAGAGGTAATCAAACAGATGATGAACACTATTAACAGCAATTATTATCATATATTGTAATCAAAATTTGTTAGTTCTGTATGTTGTTAAAATCATCTGAGGTCCTCTGAGGGGTTGGCATCATCTCTTGTATACACACACACACACACACACACACACAAACACAAACACACACACACACACACACACATTTATATATATATATATATATATATATATATATATATATATATATATATATGTATATGGATCCAGACTGGAGCTTGTGATTATTTTGTGATTTTTTTTTAGCCCAAGCTAAAGAATAATAATGTGCATTTGATCATATATAACTGCAGTACAAGATTAGGAGATGCATTATTTGAATGCTTTGCCAAAGAGATGTGTCTTTAATCTAGATTTAAACGGAGAGAGTGGGTTTGAACCCTGAATATTTCCAACACGTATATTGAAAATAGAAGGGGACCTAGGACGGATCCTTGTTGCACTCCATATTTTACTGGTGATAAATGAGATGACTCCCCATTTAAATAAAGAAAATTGTAGCGATCGGACAGGTAGGATCTAAACCATCTTAGAGCCTGCCCTTGAATACCTGTATAGTTTTGTAATCGATGTATGAGTATTTCATGATCTATGGTGTCGAACGCAACACTAAGATCAAGTAAGACTAGAAATGAGATGCAGCCTTGATCTGACGCAAGCAGCAAGTCATTTATAATTTTAACAAGTGCAGTTTCTCTGCTATGGTGGGGCCTGAAACCCAACTGAAATTCTTCATAGAGATCTTTTTTTTTTTTTTTTTTGCAGCAAGGAGCACAATAGAGCAGAAACAACTTTTTCTAAAATTTGGGCCTATAATTTGCCAGTTCACTAGGATCTAGTTGTGGTTTCTTAATAAGAGGCTTAACATCCGCTAGCTTGAATGGTTTTGGGACGTAACCTAAAGATAACGGTGAGTTAATATGGAGAAGCGGTTCTTCTGCTACAGGTAACAACTCATTCAGGATCTAATAAACAAGTTTATTTAGCTCTTCCTGTCCTATAGTTGTAAAGCACTGCAGTTTATCTTTGGCTGTAATGGATGAAACTGAACTATTAGATGCTGTAGAATCTACATTTGTTATTGTATTTCTGATGTTATCTATTTTATCAGCGAAGAAATTCATAAAGTCATTACTATTAAACGTTGAGGAAATATTTGAATCGGGTGGTGTCTGGTTATTAGTTAATCTAGCCACTGTGTTAAATAAAAACCTTGGATTGTTTTAATTATTTTCTGTGAGTTTGTGGATATGCTCGGCCCTGGCAGACTTTAGAGCTTATAGCTGGACAATTCTAAAAATTTCCATCCATCTATCTATCTATCATAATTGTTATTAAAAGGGTATGTGGTGTAGTTTCAGTTATAATTCTTTATTTAATTGTCTCTATTCTCATTGACAGTGATAAGTGAATTAGGCTGGCCACAGCGAGTATCAGGTGAACATGTCTGGGCATGCAGAAACCCTTCTCTCTGACTGAAAGGAGCATGTACGGACAGCTGGTCTGTTATCACACCCTTGTCCCCTCCTCTTCCTCCAGGCCCACAGCCACCAGCACGACACAATTATCCATCAAATCCAAACCGACAGCACTTCAACCCAGAAAAAAATAAAGACTGTGGACACCGTCCTGGGCCAAACCGATTATTCTGAGCCCTAAACATTGCTTTTCCGATCTGGTCCCATGCAAACATCTTGCCTGACACCTGCTATAATGGCAAGACTGGCTTGTGGGCTAATTTATGCAGGACACACATTGACTCTCCACTGGCACAGAGCCGCTGCCCCATATTTTGTCCTGACAAATTCTCCATCTGGCATCAATTAAATGACAGAAAACCAGGGAACCGAGGTTTAAACACTTAGCATTCATATAAACACTAGTCTTATTAATTTATGATGCTAATGAATGGATAACTGTAGTGTAAATCAGAAAGTTTAGTTTATGTCAGACGGACTACTTAGGTTCAACACAATTGAGCTAATGTACAACAACAGATTAACATATTTCGAATATACAAAGATGACTTTGAATCACAAAACTGCTGACATTTTTAAATGAGGTCTTATTAAAATCCTATTACTTTTGAGTGATGAGGTCGTTTGTATCCAACACCTACTGTTAAAAAATGACCATACAGCTTCCAAAAATGACTGCATTTGTCAAAACGCTCAGTATAGAGCACAACAAACCTCATACTATCCACTGATGCGACGAATAAATGTAAACTGTAGTCGATTTCCATCGTGAGTTATGCGATTGTGCGGTCAAAGGTTAAGATATTAATATTATTTTACACAAAAGATATTAAAACACAACGTTTCTGTTTTTAATGAAACATGCAACGTCATTCAGTCATGGCAGTAAAAACTGCACGAAACTCTTGCAGTTTCTCGTTATGTTTGGCAGTGTTTAGTGTGCAGTAAACAGCGTTATTATGGCTCAGTACAATGGCGTCCTCTGGTGGTTCTCTGAGGAGTTACAGTATCTTTATATACAGTCTGATGGTCACGACTCTCTAATGTAACTTGCTTGTTTTCTGCACTAGGTATAGTGCATCTATTTCGTTTAAGTTTGACTGACACCTTTTTTTAAATGGTTTTGATCTCTTATTTAAAACTTAAATACGCGCCTTCTTTGATGTAGACAACGTGTTTCTGAATAAAATTCATTTCCGAATTAAAAGTAAATTTAATGATGATATTTTTGTTGGTCCAGAGATAGCAAAAAGGGGAGAATTGACGTCTCCGAAAGGAGAGAACAGGTGTTGTATGGTAATTTATTATTAATAATAATCAATTTATATTTCCTTTTATTTATAAAAAAAAATACATTAAATATTAAAATCAGATAGGCTATATAAAAAAAACTGTTTGGGTCTTCATGGGTTAAACTGAAAAACATATCAAATAACATTAAATTACACACACACACTTTATAAATATAAAGTCAAACCAAAATGTATAGACACCTTCAACATTTCTCTCCGTTTATTTGCTATGATTTAGAAAATGGTAATAAAATATGAAAAGAACTCCGAGTCCGAACAGATTAATCCTAATAATGTCAAATAACTTTGATAGAAAGATATGTAATGAGTTCAGTTGAACAGCTGTCAGCTTTTATAATAATATTGTATTATATTATAATAAGTACAAAATTACACATTACCAATTTACGACCAATGAGCAAAAAATACTTAATTTTGTTCAGTCTGTGGTGTAAAAAAAAGTCACATCAGCAATTAAAGAAAAACACTTAAGCAAAATAGTGTCTGGTCAAAGTGTCGGAATAATTTTTGGTCCTGAATTTTCATCAATTTTACTAGTAGTCCACTGTATGAAGATATTTCGGGTATAATGTGTCACAATTTTTTTTATATAATAATAATATTAAACTATATTAATAGTGTTTACTTTTTTATCATTTCTATGTATTTCTCACTGTGGTAACGTTGTTTGAACGTTTATAATCTTTCAAATACACCCGTCACGGACCAACCGGGATCTGGGAATGAGGGTCAGAAAACCAGGAACTTCGACAACATTCAGAAACTCCACACCAAAAACAAGATTATATTGATGTTATTAATTCAGTTTCTTATTATTCAGAAGTTTTTTTTCTTTATTTGTATGTTTATGCTTTATTTAGCACATAAGAAGCATTTAAACATTCATTCACGCATGGCCTACACCCGTTAAAATGTGTCCTTTTCTGTTATTGCCTTCATTTCTATTTTTTAATAGAATATTTATTAATATCTCTATTATTGTCCGCCCCCCCCCCCCATGTCTGATAATTGGATGATTTTAGAAAAATGTGGGATTTGTCGGACTGTTTAATGTACTGCAACTAGCTAATTATTTAATTATATTAATCGAATTTCAAATGTAAAATAAATTAATAAAATTGATTACTTTATTGATTCTCCCTACTTAGTTAACTGGAGTTTGGACAGTGGTGTCTAGCAACAAATCATTTTGCCAATGTCAACTCATCTTGTTTTTTCTTCAGAAATGATCTGACACATGTGCCAAATATAGAAATTTATGGATCGACTCACTTAAGCTACAAGACTTACCAGGATCCTTTCCTGCTCTTCAAGAATTGATCAAACCTACGGGAAACTATTCGTTCTAAAAGAACAACACATTTTGTGAGGATCTAAAATGGAAGGGCCTTTGGAAGTCGAGATACACCAGATGTACAACTACAACTATTTTCTCAATTAATACGAGAGAGACACGGCCAACACAACCTTTCATATTTCACCTGATGCTCTGATTTACATGTTTTATATATATATATATATATATATATATATATATATATATATATATATATATATATATATATATATATATATATATATATATATATACATATATATATAAACTCAGTTTTGACATGAGATTTATAGTTTCATAAAAGAAACAATACAATAATAACATAATTTAACATTTTCATTTACACAATGCAGGAAAAAAAGGTTTAACTTAAAAGAAAAAAAGTGTAGTTGAAATGTGTATATACAGTCTTGTTCAAAATAATAGCAGTACAATGTGACTAACCAGAATAATCAAGGTTTTTCGTATATTTTTTTATTGCTACGTGGCAAACAAGTTACCAGTAGGTTCAGTAGATTCTCAGAAAACAAATGAGACCCAGCATTCATGATATGCACGCTCTTAAGGCTGTGCAATTGGGCAATTAGTTGAATTAGTTGAAAGGGGTGTGTTCAAAAAAATAGCAGTGTGGCATTCAATCACTGAGGTCATCAATTTTGTGAAGAAACAGGTGTGAATCAGGTGGCCCCTATTTAAGGATGAAGCCAACACTTGTTGAACATGCATTTGAAAGCTGAGGAAAATGGGTCGTTCAAGACATTGTTCAGAAGAACAGCGTACTTTGATTAAAAAGTTGATTAGAGAGGGGAAAACCTATAAAGAGGTGCAAAAAATGATAGGCTGTTCAGCTAAAATGATCTCCAATGCCTTAAAATGGAGAGCAAAACCAGAGAGACGTGGAAGAAAACGGAAGACAACCATCAAAATGGATAGAAGAATAACCAGAATGGCAAAGGCTCAGCCAATGATCACCTCCAGGATGATCAAAGACAGTCTGGAGTTACCTGTAAGTACTGTGACAGTTAGAAGACGTCTGTGTGAAGCTAATCTATTTTCAAGAATCCCCCGCAAAGTCCCTCTGTTAAAAAAAGGCATTTGCAGAAGAGGTTACAATTTGCCAAAGAACACATCAACTGGCCTAAAGAGAAATGGAGGAACATTTTGTGGACTGATGAGAGTAAAATTGTTCTTTTTGGGTCCAAGGGCCACAGGCAGTTTGTGAGACGACCCCCAAACTCTGAATTCAAGCCACAGTACACAGTGAAGACAGTGAAGCATGGAGGTGCAAGCATCATGATATGGGCATGTTTCTCCTACTATGGTGTTGGGCCTATTTATCGCATACCAGGGATCATGGATCAGTTTGCATATGTTAAAATACTTGAAGAGGTCATGTTGCCCTATGCTGAAGAGGACATGCCCTTGAAATGGTTGTTTCAACAAGACAATGACCCAAAACACACTAGTAAACGGGCAAAGTCTTGGTTCCAAACCAACAAAATTAATGTTATGGAGTGGCCAGCCCAATCTCCAGACCTTAATCCAATTGAGAACTTGTGGGGTGATATCAAAAATGCTGTTTCTGAAGCAAAACCAAGAAATGTGAATGAATTGTGGAATGTTGTTAAAGAATCATGGAGTGGAATAACAGCTGAGAGGTGCCACAAGTTGGTTGACTCCATGCCACACAGATGTCAAGCAGTTTTAAAAAACTGTGGTCATACAACTAAATATTAGTTTAGTGATTCACAGGATTGCTAAATCCCAGAAAAAAAAATGTTTGTACAAAATAGTTTTGAGTTTGTACAGTCAAAGGTAGACACTGCTATTTTTTTGAACACACCCCTTTCAACTAATTGCCCAATTGCACAGCCTTAAGAGCGTGCATATCATGAATGCTGGGTCTTGTTTGTTTTCTGACAATCTACTGAACCTACTGGTAACTTGTTTGCCACGTAGCAATAAAAAATATACTAAAAACCTTGATTATTCTGGTTAGTCACATTGTACTGCTATTATTTTGAACAAGACTGTATATATATACACTGTATATAAGATTTTTGATTTTAAATTTAAAATATGCATGGAATCAAAAAATAAATATATTTAAAATATATATTTTACAACTTTTTAACAAATTGGTAGTAAAATACAAGTTAAACTGTTAAATGACATGAATTGTCACAATTAGGAAATGTGTATATATACACATTCTTTAGGTATTTAAACGAAAAACAAAAAAAAATATATTAAATAGAAATACACACAGAACTTTAAAATATATTTCACATATATATATATATATATATATATATATATTACACACGCACACACACACACACAAACATACATATACACACACACACTTACATTTTATGTAAAATGATAATTATATATTTGAAGTATGTATTTTTTATGTTTGTAGTCAATAAGAATGTTAAAGAGGGGGAAAACCATTATGTGTAAACATTTATTGGTTTCAAACTGAGATAAAAACAACTTGCACCAGCAAAACATTTTACAGCCTTTCATAGTCCACACATCTTGCAACGAAAATAAAATAAGGGAGGGGAAAAAAATGCAAGAGAGAGAAAAAGGGGGAAAAGACGTGAGAGAGAGTGCAAACTTTTATTCCAGTGACTTTTAATGAGATAAGAATCCTAAAAACCTGTTGTCCATCGTCCCCAAGACAGGAAATGAGAGAGAAAGCGATAAAACCTTCCATTTGGCAGCTGCGCCGTTTTCATCGTTTAAATTAAGTTAAAAATTCAAAAACACTCAGTCCATATACTGGAGAGCCAAAAAACCAAGACGACACTCGGACGAAGAAAAAAAAGACTTGCTTATTTGGATTCGTCTACAGTATAAATGATACATTTTTGGACGTTGTTTTTCTGGCTTTGTCGTTGTTCGGCGTAAACAGTGCGTCCCTGCTCAAAGGCACAGGTCAAAAAGTGTTCCCTTGTGTCCCGTCTTCATGTTCATGGGTCAGTTGTAGCATGTTTGCTTGTTTATTTCCATTTATGAAAAAAAATACTTTGTTTCGTATGATGTGACATTCGCGATAAAAAAAACCAAACAACATGCTCCGGTTTCAGTTTTGCGATCCTGATCTATTCAAGATGAACAGAAAAACAAGCCAAACATATCTCATTTGAATTCGTTTTGGTTTTGTGTGTATAAAGCTAGATAACTGAAACCGTGAAAGAACAATTTAACTACAACATTACAACTTTTTTTTAAACAAACTAGCGTGAAAACCCCATTTGAAAGAAACCCGTTTTGATCAAGCCATAGTGGTGCAAAAACAATCAAACAAAACAGACAAAAAAAAAAAGAAAGATACAAAACCAGGAGGGTGTGACTGAAATGGCAGGAAGTGAGCCTGAGGCAATGGTGGTGATTGGTGGAGAGCGGGGAAGGGGCGTGGCCTCACTGAGAGCTGGATCTGGCGAGCGTGTGCTGTTCGTTATGTTCCTTGCTAGTTCTCAGTTTGAATTTGGCGATGGAGCAGCTGAGTTTCTGAAGCGCGTGCTGTGCCATGTATTTCGACGGGAACAAGGCCAGGATGGTGTACGTGGACGCCAGGTCGTGAGGGGGCAGTTTGGGAGGGTCAGAGTTCGTAACGTCCGCTCCCTCTGATTGGCTGGGGGATGGAGGTTTGGGCAGCCACTTTATGAGAGCGCCAACTTTACTCAGTTCTGCCAGAATAGAGTCCGCTTCCACTCGACTGATGCCAGCCGGAAGATCGGTCACCTCCAAAACACGCCCGGTGTCTGGACACACAGAAACATCTTGGTGAAAAACTGATCATGCTTAACAAAAGTCACAGTGATGCATGCACTTATTTCGATTAACTATAAAAATTTTCAGTATTATTTTTTGGGGTATTATGATTATTATTACGATTGCATATTATAAACATACATTTTATTACCAGACATTACATTTACATTACACTCCAATTTTAATACCAGTATTGTAATAGCATGTTTTTTTTTAAATATATTTATATACATTTTAAACATAGAAATATATTTATTTCCATTTACATATGACATTTAATCTATCTCAATATTTCTGTTATTATTCATTAGTGTACACATATAGGATGAGCTCCAATAAACAAACCAATAAATACATTCATACAATTTCTTCATATTTATATCTTATTTTTTATATTTATATCTTTATTATTAATGCCATTATTCAAAGGTAAACATGGTTTAATTCAATTTTAAATGCATAAACTTAACACTTTCTCCGCCAGCATTGTTGAACAAAATTATCCTCAGCGATTTTGGTAATTTTCCATAAAATTTGATGGCCTACACTATATTTTGCTAAATGAATATTTGAATACGCAATACACCCAAATAAAGATCTACTTAAAAATAATAATAATAATAATAATAATAATAAAATCAGTTTTATTTTAGCTTAAAGCATTCTTTTTTTTTATATCAACACTTGAATATAGGTCAGTTTCATAAAAATGTATAATTTTGAGCAAAAAGGTGAGAAAATAATTTTTTTTTATCAAAAACGACCTACATCTTCATAATATTCAGTACGATTATCAAAGCATAAATCCAGTAAATCGTTTCAATCAACACCTCCAAAGCTTGCACAGACATAACACTTCCTGGATCAATATTTTACTCCATAAAACTATGCAGTTTTCATTTATATGCTGTCTATTTCTGATGATCGCATTATTTTTTATACACATCTGTTTACATAAGAGATCGCTTGTTTCTCCGTCCTGTCCACGTATGTTTTTGTTCGGGAGGTTTTGTACTCATTCAGAGGATGTGTCATAGCGCCCCCGAGTGTGTAACAGTGAAAACATGAAAAGCCGTCTTTTTAAATGGCGGGGAAAGAGTTGATTATAATACAAAATATAATATAAGCGTAATGGAAAACTAATAATATTCAATTTAAAGGAATAGTCAGGTCAAATATAATATTCAGTTTTAGGAAAAAAACGTTAATAAAACAAACCCACACACAAACAGATATATACATATATAAAATCTAAATTAGTTTATGGATTTACAGAAAGTGGGATTTTCCTTTATATTACTATCTTAAAATATTTTTAATTATATAAAGGCTATTTAACAATACACAGCACATACATGTTTACATGCTTGAAAGATGCTCTTAAAGGAGACATATTATGCCCCTTTTTGCATCATGTAATACACGTCTCTGGTGTCCCCAGAATATGTCTGTGAAGTTTCAGCTGGAAATACCCCACAGATCATTTATCATATCACTGTGAAAATGCCTATTTTGAGTGGAGGCAGACACACGCTATTTTTGGGCCTGTCTCTTTAAATGCAAATGAGCTGCTGCTCCCAGCCCACATTTCCAGAACAGAGCTGCCTCATTACAGCTTGTACCTGCTAAAAAACATACGTTTTTTGTTCTGATTATCACTTTTATCATGCTGAAATCATGCGTTTTAAACCATATTAATTTAAACTTCTGATAAATGGTTTTCTGGGTGTACACATCTGAAGCACATGAACAGAAAGCGGCTGTTGAGCAGCATTAGAGCACTAAACTAAGTTCTCTTTCACACACAAGTTTATGTAAAAAAACACATACGAGTTAAAAAAACAGTCGGTTATGTCTGTGAAGGTAAACAGCTGGGAAATGAATCACATGTTTATTTTAGATCTGTGTGGCAGCAGCAATATTCAGTAAATAAATCAGTAAATCCACTTTAATCCACTCTAAACAGTGTTCAGTGCTCGTGTGTGCAGCCAAAGACAAAACCCTTAGCATGTTTTGCTCAAACTTTCACCATGGCATTAGAGCTGGTACACCGTTGTCACTTGCAAAATCAAATTGAAGCACCCTGGGTATAAAACTTAAGAGACTGAGGGTTGGTAATATTATTATGAGATCCTTTTGCCACGTCACCAAAGGAGCGAAATCTGACGCGCTCGTTTTCTCAGACGCTTGCACTCTGATACTGAACTTTAAATTAGAAGGCAAAAATCCCACAACATTTTTGGGGATATGTTTTAAATATTCAATATCACACACCCAGTGTGTTTATGTTCCTGATAAAAATCATTTTAGGAATGTCCTCAAAGTTAATATTTTTTAATGAGTTGTAAACTTGGTCTTTTAGGCATCAGGGACATCAAGGTATTTATCTAACTGTATGCTCATAGTTCAGATTTTCATACCCATTTCTCCTGTACTCATGTCAGTAGACAGTGATTTCTTTGCGGGTCTTCGACTGCGCATGCCGTGCCGGACAGCCACAGGACCCTGAGACACGACAACAGAGCTGAACGTAAGCCAATGTGCATGAAGAACGAGAAAGTCCCGTGTTTAACGTGACAATGGAGATGAAGATGATGCTAGATGTGCATGAATGTCGTTAGATCACCTGATCGTGAGTGTGAAAACAGTGTGTGTGTGTGTGTGTGTGTTCAACCTGGTGGTGATGAAGATGATGATGATGGTGGTGGTTGACCACATGAGAGCCGTGCATTAGTGGGGGTCTGATGGGGGGGTTATACTGAAGGGGCTGCCCAATCAGAGGAGGATACCTGCCATCACCTGTGGACACACCAACACCAGTGTTATCTAAACTATTCCAAAAATATACAACATATGCCAAAAATACATATATTAAAAAACATATCAAATATAGAAATAAATGTAAAACCAGGATTTACTATTTTTTTCTTAACAAAATACAAAAATATATTGGAAATTACCCAAATAAACTAAATATATACACATTTTTATACAAAAACACCAATTATATCCCAAAAACCTACAAGTTGTACCAAAATTATACCAAATGTATTTAAAAAAAAAAAAAAAATGCAGGATGTACAGGATAAACCAAAAATATGCAAAATCTAACAAAATATTAAAAGTAACTTAAATATACAAGATTACAACAAAAATACCAAAATGTACCGAAAAATAAATAAAAATAAAAATTTGGATGCACTCTGATCGACCCACCTTGTCCTGGAACGTATGGGCGGGACAACTGAGGCATGATGGGGAAAGGGGCGTGACCAGGACGAGGCCCCTTCATATTGGCCTGATGGGTGGAAGCTGGCGATTGAGATTGAGCCAGAGAGGGGGAGGGGCTTAGCAGCTGCTGTGGGTTATTCTAGAAAGCGAGAGAGAAAGGTTACGGATGTTGTGTCATGTGAGAATGAGGTCACATGGGGCGTGACGCAGGTGACTGTACCTGTGTGGTGTCCTGCGGCAGTAGGTCGCCGGTTTTGTAGTAGCGGTTGTGTTTCCAGTGCAGTGGGGACGGGGCTCTTGGCTGCTGGCTGGGAGGAACACTCAACTGCATCATCATTACACCACCAGCAGGGGGAGGCGGAGGAACAGCTGAAAATCACAACGCATACTACAGATTTCAGTACATTCAAATAAATTTGAATTAAAATATATAGTGTATTACAAAAATATGAGATGTAAGACGCATAAAAATAATAATTACTAAATTACAAATTGCAGTAAAATTATGTGTAAAATAAAAACCTTTACAAGAAAATAACACATGCATAAATATATAAAATTAAAAGAATATTACTTATTTTAAATTATAAATTGTTATGCAGCCAAATGCATTATATCAAACAAAAAAAATTATTAACTACATTTTTAACTACATATACACACATTTTATACTATATTTTTAATATTTAATTCCGAACTGTGATGAAATATCATAAATGTAATGTTACTTTTATTAATGTATTATTTGTATTAATAATATTAAATAATTTGATAATAAATAGTAAGAAACAACAGATTGTTATAAAGTAAATTAAATAGTAATGGCTGTACCATTAAAAACTAAACGGTGTAATATATACATTTTAATATACTTGAAAACTAATGATTTTCTTCCAAATTTGCAGAAAAATGAAAAATATTTAAAAACAATTTACAAGCGTGCACATAGGTACACACAGTGTATATTATGTGTAAAATATATTATTAAAATATGAATTGCATCACAAAACAGTATAATACTATACTATATATAATAAATATAAATTTGTATATGAATACATTTCTCTAACACTAAATGTAATCATTAGTCAAACAGACACATTCAATTGTTCTCTTATTTTTAATATTATTATATCTCATGCACACACGCACACAGTATTATTCTTATTAACCTTTAGAGTTGAGAACTGTCACTAGTGCAGAAACACATCATCTCTAGTGTTAGAAATACAACGTTGGCTACTGAATTATTCAATAACAGACAAAAATGAGGAACTGCTACACACAATGCACAAACAGACCAATTAAAGTGCTTTATTAAACAGTGTAAGGTCAAAGAGTGTGTGGGTCTCGCCTCTTCCTCATTAAAAACACCCTCTTCTTCAGCAGCATAATCACCACACACACACACACACACACACGCACGCACGCGCGAGCGCACACACACACACACACACACACACACAGCTGAGCGTTCATTAACACTGAGGTTTATTCAAATAAACACCGATTGTTCTCACTGCTTCTCAAACGTGTGATGAACTCTTCACAAACGCCGTAAGGAACGAGCAGAAACCAGAATTGTAAACAACATTTAATTAAACGGCCAAGTAAAACATTTAGAAAATGAGAAATAAACTTTTCAAAGCTCGTTATGTGCGCTCAACTTATTAACCGAGAGATAGACTTCATATCTAATTAAAAAATACCTGCCTTTAGTAAATGAAGCAGAGCTATATTCATTAACCTTTAGAGCCAGTTTCAGTTTACACCATTAAAACAAGTTTACATAGATAACCAAGAAATGATCAAGAAAATAAAAATTATAGAAAAAATTACTATTGAGTATTTAATTATTAAATTACTACTATTTTTCAATAGTTCATATTTAATCATTAATTTTACATGCATATCTTAATTTTCTATTGAGAATTTTTTTTTCTTTTTTTATCATACATGTATTTTTTATTATGAGTTATTTATTTTATTTATTAATTTTAGGTATAATAGTGTAATATAATATTTTAGAGTTATATAGTGATGTTTTTTTTGTGCATTTGACAGTCAAGTGGGACATCTGCAAAAAAATGGTAGGTAAAAAATAAAATAAAATAAAATAAAAGGTGTGTGTATATACATTAAATATTACTTTAAAAAGGATAAAGGAATATAAATAATTGGACAATATATATATAAAATAGAACAGTAATTATTCAATTTAAACATTTTATTTACAATATTATCTCTCTCTCTCTCTCTTATATAAAATAAATAAATAAAATAAAAAATAAAATAAAAAACAATAATATTAATAATAATAAAAAAATTATATATATATATATATATATATATATATATATATATATATATATATATATATATATATATATATATATATATATAATTATTATTATTTTTAAATATGGAGAATCATGCGTTGAAAAAAAACACTCAGGCTTATTACTTTTTGTATTTGTTTTGTGATTGGTCGCCATACCTGTGCACTGCTGGCCTGTGATTGGCTGAGAGCCACAGGGGGAGGGTGCACGGGGAAACTGCATCTGCTCTGAACCCGGCGGAGGGAGGAAACCAACGGTCGAGCTGCGCACACACACAGGAAGTTCACATGACACACAGTACAGAGCCAATCACATTCAGCGAGGCTTTAATCTGATTGGTTGACAGCTGGATGCATGCATTACCTGATGCTAGAGTGTTGCCCTGGCGGCATCATGCTGTAATACACCTGCATGCTGGTGGAGGGCGCTGTTGTCTGATTGGTCTGTCCCTGCAGCACGATCTGTTGCTGATAGGCTGCCTGAGGAACGCTCTGAGAGCCCTGCTGCACAGACACCTGACAAACACACACACGTCACCGCATAACAATCACAGAAAACACCAAGAGACGAGTGAAGCGCTGCACTCTGATACCTGATACGGAGGCATTGTGGGATACTGCACCATCATGCTCTGAATCTGATTGGCCTGAGAGCCGACCAGCGATTGGTTCTGAGTCTGCTGGACTCCCATCATGCCCTGGTAGCTGGGCGGATGAGCGGGCATGACCGTCTGGAAACCTGAAAACACATCAAGACGGCAGCGTATTAGCAGAAACAACAGCCAACGACCAACAAACAACATCTGGAAGCAAAACATTACAGACAACGGGCAAAAACAGAGTGTTACGCAACATTAAAGCTGTAAACAACTTTTAAAACCGCAGTTTAATTACGAAAAGACTGAAATATGTGAAATGAGGTTTAAGACCGTGTGAATGTGAGCGGGAACAGATGGACGTTTGTGTGCGTGGAGTCTGAATCCGTTCACAGTTTGCGAGGAAATGGCATCGCTTCAGAAGAAAAACAATGGCTGGCTAACGATTGTGGCACATCAAGCAGCGAGAAAATTAGACACACAAGTTTGTAACACCTGCGATATTGCGGCCATGATAAGAATAATCTGTTATTTACATGCATTTTCTAAAAGAAATCAGTGACGCTGACTGGATCAATGTTATAATTCCCGAGCCAGACTGATAAGGTTTATAATGATCGGTTTAAAAATAATAAATAATATTTGTAATACTAAAAGTATAAATAATATTACTGCCATTTTTAATGCATAAATTAGTAATATTTAATAAATGTTTTTAATGACCGGCTCGAATAATAATGATTGAATATTGTATTATTGTAGTACTTAATATTTAATTATTTAATATGTATTAAATATTAAATGCAATGAACATTTAATATAAACTGTTAAGTATGCAATTCATTTATGGGTTATGGTTATACATACAAATATTTTAATTGGTATTATTTTTTTCATAATTTCTTAGTATTATAATGCATTAGTATTTAATAATGTTTACTAAATATTACATTTAATAAATGAATAATAAATCTCATAATACCGAATGCATTTAATGATTTAATACATATTTATAAAATACTAAATGCAATAACCATTTAATAAAATGTTTAATATGCAATACGTTTACAAATAAATTCTATACTGCAATATGGGTTTATACATAATAATCATACAAAGTATAATATATTTTCTTAGTATTCAATAATGTTTACTAAATATTACATGTAATAAATGAATACCAAATATTACACCGAATACATATAAACAAAATGTATAATATATAATACAGTGGTTTATAATGATCGGTACAGTTATAATAATGATAATAATGTGTCTAATTCTATAATCTATCAAATTAATTGTATTTATAATTCTTATTTTATTTATATATTTATTTTAAATAGAATGGCATTATTTATTTACTGTTATAATATTTAATAAAAAATGTAAATATACTACATAGTAAGAATTGCTAAATAAATAAAGAGAGTAATATATATATATATATATATATATATATATATATATATATATATATATATATATATATATATATATATAAATAATGTTAATAATAATAATGTTATTAAATATTACTAAATATATGTATATCTGTATTTTTTATTATTATCTATAATATGATTTATTTTGGTCACGAAGGCTAGCAGGGATTTCGTGTGGACTGTGATCTCTACAGGAGCAGATCACTGAAACTCCACTGATCTTCCCCTCGACTTCAGATCCAGGACAGATGAGTGGACGGCTTCTTCTCTCCCGTGTGTGTGTGTTTGTGTGTGTGTGTGTGTGTGTGCGTGTGTGTGAGAGAGAGTACACAGCTATTTTTACCTGCCCTTGCAAGGCGAAAGTGAAGAGAATAAAAGCCTGTCGATTTAGACCATACAAGCACACACACACACACACACACACACACACACACACACACACACTTGAGTGTCAGTGTAATGGGGACTTTCAATGTCACTTTAGACCAGGTCTGATTTTTTTCCTCTTGACACACACACACACACACACACACACAGCCTCTCTCTATTAATTTACTTTCAGTTCGTTTATTTATTTATTGTTTGTCATGAATATAGCCATTGCTAATATGGCAATGGATATTTAATTATTGTTTTTTTTTTTTGTTATGAATACAGCCATTGGTAATATGGCAATGGATATTTAATAATTTAATTTATTGCTTGTTTGTTATGAATATAGCCATTGCTAATAAGGCAGTAAATATTTATTTATTGACATAGTTTTTGTTTATGAATGCAGCCATTGCTGATATGGCAATGAATATTTATTTATATTTATTTTACTGAATGTATTGTTTGTGTGTCACAAAAACAGCCTTTGGTGAAATAGCAATTTCTGTTAGCTGTTGTCAAGAATATTATATAATAATATTATTAATATTTATTTGTTCAGCATTTATTTATATAATTGTTAATCATGAATATAGCCTTTGGCAATGTGACAATGAATATTTATTTTTTGTTTGCTTGTATATATTAACTGCTCGTCACAAACATAGCCTTTGGTAACAAAATAATTAATACGTATTGTTGTTGTTGTTGTTGTTGTTTTTAAATAACTGTTAGTTATGGATATAGTGTTTAGTGATATGGCCATGAATATTTATCTGTTTGTTTTGTTTGTTAATCATGAATATAGCCTTTTGGCAATGAATAATTGCTTGATTTGCTTTGTTTTTCTTCTCTGGCTCAACCCGACTGATGTAAACCGTGCTTAATGAATACTTTCACAATGTCCAGTAATTAAAGCCTGCCAGCAGAACAGTGGAGGTCAGAGGTCAGGGGTCAGAGTTGAGGAGTGAGGGCTGGGAAAAGAGACCGGTTCACTGTGAGAAAGACTACGAATCTCATACAGTGACACGGCCCCGTCTCCCAGCGCTCCAGTCACAAACCCTACAGGAAGTGTCCACTCAGACAGGAAGTGTGTGTGTGTGTGTTTGTGTTTGTACCTGTGTGCTGCGGCGGCAGTGTCTGACTCTGGGGGGCGCTGTAGTGTACCGGCGTCACCGCTCTGTAGTGTTGGCTGGAGTGTGAATACTGTCCCGGAGCGCAGTAACACGCCGACACCTGCAGAAACACACACACACACACACACACACACACACACGTGTTATCCTGAACCCTCGGTCACATGACGCGGGTGACGTACACATGTGTGTGTGTGTGTGTGTACCTGCTGCATGGGCTGCTGGATGTATCCGTGCGGCTGGAGGAGCGCTTGATTGACGGCTGGGGGATGATGGGGGTAGGTGTGGCTGCTCATGGGCTGTCCCGCCGATGGAAGCATGTAGCCGCTGGGCGGAGGGTTCTGGAGCACCAGGGATTGTGGGTAGAGGCCCGTGTGGGGGTCCGGAGCGTCACCCGAAGGCTGCCGGACGAGGTTCATCTGACTGAACTGGGCACTTAGACCGTCCTGCTGCTGTTTAAACACACAAATACACAAGACAACAGATCAGGTTAGTTTAAAAGATTAAAGACAAGGATCAAGCTAACTACTAAAGATTCAAAAAAAAAAGTTTTTATTTATTTTTTTTCTTTTATATATATATATATATATATATATATATATATATATATATATATATATATATATATATATATATATATATATATATATATATATAAAATTAAAAAAAAAAGCTACAGTTTGAAAAATTATATAAATTGAGGCTTTCATTTTATAATCAATTTTAATTTGTTCAAATTGTCAGAAAAATATTTTATGATTTTATTGTAAATGTGTTTTTAATACATTTAAAATTTGTGTATATATTTATTTTAAAATCTCTCTCTCTTGCTCTTTCTCTACACACACACACACATATATATCCATTTAATAAATTAAAGTTAAACAAATTCCATATATATTTATATGATTTATTTAATGTTCATTTATTAAATTATGTGAGAAAAAAAAAAAAAAAGAGTTTGAGCAAAACTATCTCAGCTATGTAGGAAATCTCTGACTTATGCACATATGTACATTTTTTACTAACTTATTTTTTAATACAACTGTAAAACTAAAAATTATTTACTTTTAGTTATTATATATATATATAATAACAAATAATTATAAAACTAAGGTTAAAGTAGAATTGGGTCATTATTTCAACCAATCAATCTCTCTCATTTGAAGCCCAAGAGTCCATCTTCATCTGATTAAGCAACAAAAGGAGATATTTCTGAAGTGGAAGTGGATCACACGCTTTCAGAAACTAAACCAGGGCGTCACTTTGAGATCAAAGTCAGCAGGACCAGAGCCCCTGCCCGGCGCCACAAACGCCACACGTTTTATTAAAAAACTGACAACATCTGCTGCCATTCATTATTGATGTGCTCTGAATGCGTTAATGAGGGGGTTATATTTGGTAGAAACGGGTCACACAGTAAGAAATATGACAGAAGTGACCCAGTTCAGTTATGAGCCCCTCCACCCTCATGGGGCTCGTTTGGAAACTTTGGAGAGATGAATCAATAAAACGGACACACTCCGGCGACACACTGAAATCACAAACTGGATTGCAACAGAATATGGAAAATTATTATTATTTTATGACTAAAGAGAAGAATAAGGGAAAAGCAAAAAAAAAAAAAAAAAAGACTGGGAAAATGAGAATAGAAAAGAGGACGAAAACAAAAGCTAAATACTAAAGAGGCCATATTGTACACTTTTGTAATAATATCTATTTGTATCATATACTGAATCTATTAAAAACCTAAAAATATTAACAAAATATAAAGACAATTAATAAATAATTTTGGATAGTGCATATACATACATATACATTATAATAAAATTATATAAGAATCATGAATAAAACTTTTTTTTAAGTTTAATAGTTGTGAATATTCTAAAATTATGAAAACAAAAATATAAATACATTTTAAAAGTTGTGAATATTATGGTAATGTAATGTGTGTATCATATACTGAACTTTTTTTAAAAGAACAAGTACATTCTAAAAATGAATTAATAAATGTTTAAGAATTGTGAATATAATGGAATGTTTGTATCATAATATTGGAGTTAACTGAAAAGACAAAGAACATAATATGTAACAATGAATGAAATTATAAATAAACTTACGTAATTACAATAAAATTGTTATTGAAATTATTTATGTTAAAATTATAAGCGTGGGAAAGGTGCTAAGGGAAGTTGTGAATATTATGGTATGTATCGTAGACTGAACTTCTTTCAAAAGAAGGAGAAAAATTCTCTCCATGTTTTCTGTGCCATGGCCTCTTTAATGAATGGAGGGAGAAAGAGAGAAGGACAGGCGTTATGATGGAGTGATAGTAAAGGAGGAGAGAAGTACCACAGTGTACTGTTGAGTGAAAGCAGGAGGCAGAAGAGGAGGACAAGAGACCGCAGCATACTGCACAGGCTGAGCAGACGACTGCAGAGGAGAGAGAAGAGACACACACACACATCAACCTCTGAAGACAACTAAACACACAGCGGGAAAACTAAACAAGACTTCGAAAACACTGATGTATTACTACTCCAGCAACAGATCAGATTTGTGTGTTATGACAGACAACCAATATGATGACCAACACTTTAAATGTGTACAGTATAAACAGCGAAGGACAAATGAGAATAACCAATCACATTTATTCTGTCTTATTCTACTTTATAAGCATAAATACTGACAGTCATCAGGTATATTGTTATAGCCAATAACCAATATGATAACTAATATTTTAAATATTACTTTGACTGGAGATATTCAAAGATTATTAAATTATAAAAATTAAATATGAAGTATCAAATAGTAAATTAACGTAACAAATGTATTATTTGTAAAAATCGGACAAATTCAACTTAATTAAAAATAAGAAAAACAAAACTAAATAAAAAGAGACTAATTATTTAAAATATATATATAAAAAATATAAGTAAATTAAATAAATTCACAATAAACAAAATATAGATATAAACAGACACAGATATAGAAAATACTTTGTTATAATTATTTAAATATAAAAGAAAATAAATTAAAACAATAATTTAATATAAAAATGGAAAAATTCAATTAAATTAGCTAAAAACATTACTACAAATAATAAGACATTCAGCTAAATTACTAACAACTAGGATAAATTTGACAAAAATATTAATTTTCATTATTTTATGTTTATTTAATATAAACACTTGAAAACGCATTAATTCAAATCAATTTAAAATTAAATTACACCACAAATCAAACTACATTATTTAAATGTAAACATATTAAAGAAATTAAAAAGAGTGTAAGTTAAAACCTTTTGTAAAAATAAATAATAAAAAAGTAAACTAAAATATTGAAAATAATAAAATAAAAATAAAAAACTCCAAAATAATAAGAAAAACAAAAAAATTTTCAAAAAAATTTAGCATTTCCTGACCTGTGCTAGAAGGTGATTGGCTGGCTGATGTTGAGGGGGAGGAGGCAGAGGCGGAGGAGGGGGCGGTGGGGGAGGATGTAGAGTCATGGGCTGCGGGCCCCGCCCCTGCTGTGATGTCATAGTGGGGTTGTAGATCACTGGACTGCCATCG
Organism: Carassius auratus; assembly: GCF_003368295.1. Lineage (NCBI taxonomy): Eukaryota > Metazoa > Chordata > Actinopteri > Cypriniformes > Cyprinidae > Carassius > Carassius auratus. The sequence goes on along the minus strand of NC_039264.1, from coordinate 5,005,050 downwards.
GGGTTAACAAAAGGCTGACCTGTAGAAGACAAAAACCAAGCAAACAGTCAAAAAACTGAATCCGCATTGACCTCGATGTCATTTGCGCAACAATAAATTAGTACGAAAAGTTAGTTTCGCGAAAAAAAAAGAAATTGACACCATCCTTTGTGGTAAGAGTTGGTCAGATGGTACCAACCTGTCTGTGGATTGAGCAGCACGCTGCCCGGCGGGATGGCGCTGCTATCCAGAGGAACGATGTAGAAGCTAGCATTAGTGTTAATGTTAGTGTTAGTAGTGGCACTCTGAGACGCCGGGGCCGGTAGAGGGGCCGCAGTAAAGCCCCGACCAGGCTGGGACAGAACAGGGGCGGGGAGCGGCAGCTGAGCCGGTCGAGGGAGTGACCCGGAAGAGGAACCTACGCTACTAGAAGAGTCTGAACCTGAAGGAGAGCGAAGAACGAAAGAGCTTTTACTATCATATACAAGGTACGGAGGATGAGAGAAGAGGAGGTGATGGGCGGAGCAAATACTAAATGACAGGAAATGATGTCATAAGGAAGGAAAAGGAACCATGCAGGGTGGATAAATTACTTCAGCCCAAAAAAGAAGAATCTGATGATGGTACTTCTAGATATTATTTTCAATGATCAGAATGAGTTAAATAGTTTTACTATTAATTTGATTAAATCTTTATTACTTTTCATTTAATAAATGTAACAATATTTTTAAACCCATTTGTTTTTTTAAAGTAATATTAATATTTTATTTATTATTTATTAATTTGTATGCTATTATTCTTTATCTTATTTATTTTTATGGATTAATTTAGAATATCGCTGAGAACTACTTAAAATCTTATTGATCGGACTGAAAAGCATTTCTAAAAAAATATATATATTTAAAATAATAAAATTCAAGATAGAATTTAACAAAATATTGATATGCCTACCCAAATAAAGTACTTTTTATTAAGAATTTAAAAAAATATTGTAAATAGTAATAAATTACAAATTAATTTGTTTTTGTTAATAATAACAAAAAAGAAGAACTAAATATGTTACTAATTAAAATAAAAAGTAAACAATAAAAGAAATTCACAATTTCTTATCTGACGTTTATGTTTTGAAGCAACCAATAAATAAATAAATAAATAAATAAATATACACTGATAAAATCACATGGCAGAGTTATTAAATTACTTATTTATTAATTAGTTTTATTATTTATTAGTAATTAGTTATATTTATTACTTTACCTTTATTAAATATTTTTATTTTTATTATTTAAATCTATTGATTTCATTAATAATTAATGTTAATAATTGTGTTTTATTTATTATTAATTAATATTTTTAACAAAGACTGATTAGACTGAAAGGCATTTCTTTAAAAAATCATATTTAAAATAATCTGATTAACAATAAAATTTATCAATACATGTGAAATACAAATAAATAAATAATAAAGAAAACAATACATTATTTCTTATCAGTTTATATCTTGAAGCAACCCCCCCCCCCCCAAAAAAAAAAAAAACCTGATGAAACCACTGGATATCAAATAACACCATTTGCAATCATTTGGAGGGTTGTTCAAACCTAACTGGGCAGGAGAATGATCCAGCGGTTACCGATCGGAAGAGGAGCATCATTAAATATTAAAAATGATAAATATATATTGCCGTCGACTCCTTGAGCTTCTAAATGCCAGAGTATAAATAACCAATGAAGCCAGAGAGCAGACAGCTCTGAATATCAATGTGTTCTCCTAGCTGTTCCTTGATGGACATGAAACGGGTGAAAAGAGGGCAAAGAGATGCTTCCTGCCACACACATGCACATTCTCAACGCACAGCTGCTTAAAGCAAGAACAAGAAATGATGAAAATAATAATAAAAAAAGGACTTCAAAAGAACAAAATGATGAGCGTTCAAAGCAGGACTGGGATTGTGAAAGTCAAAACACACTTGGTGGTATCTGGACACTTCAGACAAACTAGAAAAGATCTCAAAAAATGTCTTAATTACTTATAAAGTAGTTGTATCTTTGGATTTAAGGCTCATGTTGAAAGTACCCGCAAACAGTCAAAACAGTTTACATCATTGCCGAATTTGGAAGTTGGAAAATGTTTGCTCTATAAACAATGGCAGTAATTCCAACATGAACTGCAATCTGTAAAAACTATATTAGCTTTATTCATTGAAAACCACAGACATGTAGGGATGCACAATATACCGGGTACTATAATCAGTATGGACGAATATTAAAATCTTTTATTTTAAATTTAAAAACCATCTGTTTAGGCTGAAAATGACTATAAATAAACGTACAAATGGCAGAATTTAAATGGACTGGACACTGAAGCTCTAGCGCGAACATTCATTTTTAAATTAACGCAAAACTAATATTTGCGAACTATTTGATTCTGTAACGTAACATTCTAAGTGAAACAATAATCAGCAGAAAAAACGATTACTTTAGGGAGTTAATTTTATTCATCAAGATTTAAACTTTATGGTGAATAGGGTTTCAATATGAATTCCTATGACAGGAAGTTGAAGGTAAGGGGCTTAAACATGACGCCTTGATGATGTCAGCAGAAACGTAGGTTGTTTCAGAGGCGAAAACAATTATTACGTCACTGAAGGACGAAAAAGGAATATTACAAAGAAGTTTTCACCACTTAAGAAAAAACTAAAGGAAATTGCGACTTTTTATCTCAATTCTTTTTTCTCCAAATTTTTATACAAACTCGCAATTCTGACTTTATTTCTCAGAATTACGAGTTTACATCTCACAATTCTGACGTTTTATAAGACAATTGCGAGTTAAATCAGAACTGTGAGATATAAACTTGTTGAGAACAGTTTATCCCCCTGAAAATGTATAACTCGTTGTGAGTTTATCTCACAGTTCTGAGAAAAGCAGTCAGAATTGCGAGATATAAATTCGCGTTTGCGATAAAAAAAGAATTTCACAATTTTAAGTTTATATCTCGCAATTCGGACTTAATTTCTAAGAACTGTGAGTTTTTTATTTCTCAGTTCTGACTTTATAATTCACAATTCTGAGAAATAAACTTCACAAAATGGTGAGATATTAGTTGAACATTATTTCGATATGACAGAACGTTAAATGGGCGGGGCTTAAACATAGGGCCCTGATGATGTCAGCAGAAACGGAAATTCATTTCAGAGGCAGGAACAATTTTTTATTTTGACGAAAGATTTTGCAATGACTTTAAGAACGATTAAGGAAGTAAACTGGCTTCATTTTGATTTCATGTTGACGCAGAAAACAGTTTTGATTTATAATCTAAAAGACATCCATTGTTGGTGCCACTCAAAATCTGTCTATCGTGCATCTCTACAGAGTCTCCAGGTGAAGGAGGGTGAGTTATTTACTGGTTTTGGACAGTTTCCCGGAGCTCTTGCTGCTGGCTGTACTGTCTCCTCGGATCAGCAGGCTGATGCCGCTAAAGCTATTGGCTTTGGTCATGGAGGGCTTCAGGTTCCTGTGGGAGCTGTCTGAATCCGTGCTGCTCCAGGGCCGAGGGTCTGAATACTTCAGCTCGTTCTCGGAGCTGCTCTGACGACTGTTTCCCGAGTGCCCATCTCTCAATCTGAAGAAAACAAACAAAACAGAGCCACTGTTTAGTAAAAAGAGCTAAACCATGGTCTCTTAAAATACTACATAATTAAGCAAATAAAGCGCACACAAAAAACTACCTGAATATCTGTCGTCTTTCCTGAGTGTTAATGTAACTCACGTCCTCTTGAATCCTAAAGGAAATTTAAACATTATAATTCGATTATAAGATACATAAGACAACAGACAAACAAGAAAACAAAGAAGTTTCACAGATAATTATTTATTTTTTACCTTTTATCAAACGGGAAATGTTCTTGTCCCTGCAGATGAAAATAGACACACATTTTAAAAAATAAACACCAAAAAAAAAGGGAAAATACAATAATCTATCTACCTATCTACCTATCTATCTATCCATCTATCCATCTATCTATCCATCATTAATTGATCTTAAATTAACTATTATACATTACAAAACATTTATTCTGAAAATAAACATTATAGTTATATATATTAAATGTATTTATTATTATTAAACTATATTAATATAAAGGTTGCTTGTAAGTAATTGTAAATAATTCTGAAATAGTAAGTAGCCTTACTTTTGTGAATAAAAATGGTACTTAACAGAACATGACATTTTCTAGCGTTATCTAAATGTCAAAAAAAAAAAAAATCTATTGAACAAAAATGATTAATTATGCTCAAAATAACTATTATAAATTATAAACATTTAAAAAACTAATTTGTGGTTTATTCTAATAATATACTTTCTAGTAAAATGTATTACATTTTATAATTTATTTATATATTTAACAAAAACTTTTTTTAATAAACTTAAACTACTTTTGAAATATATATATTTTTAGCTTTATATAAACTACATAAAAAATAGTAACACACTAAACCATTTATTATCATGCTCTAATTAGCTACTAGTAAACATAAGCATTTATAAAACAAAGTTGTGGTTTATTCTAATAAATACATTATAGTTATATGTATTAATGTATTGTGTTACGTATTACATATATTATGTATGTATTATGCATTCACATTAATATAATATTCACAAAAAATAGTGAATAAAATTGCTACTTTTGATACAGAAGATTAACATTTCCAGCTTTATTTAAACTATTGCGATGCAAAATTAGAATTTTAAAAAGTGTAATGAATGAAGCAGTTTACTAATTATTTCTACATTATAATTTTTTTTTTACATATTCATTATTAGTGTTATTTATGACTTATTCTAGTAAAACAAACACTAATAACAAATGTCATTAATTAAATAAGAGGTTTATATTAAGATGTGGAGACGCACGTCTTGAGCGAAGATCCTGTCTCTGGCGCGCTGGTACTCCTCCTCTCGCTCCTCTATCGATTTACTCCTTCTGTCATCCTTAAGACGCATCCGCAGCTAAAACACACACACACACACACACTTCATCTTTCTGGCTGCTGTATTGAGCCAATTATTACACACTTTACATTTATTTGTTGGTTGTAGGATTATTTCAAGGAGAATTACGAAGTACGACATTTTGAATGTTATCATATATTTCTCACCCTGCCGTCATCCTGGTCCAGGCTGGAGTTATCTCTCTTTAAGATGTACCGCTTTTGGAAATCATCTGTTTTATCATCTTTTATGTGTTCAGAAAACTTCTGCTCCGGTCTGTAAGTAATAAAAACGGTGTTACATTCAAATCTTTTGTAGTTTTGACAACCAGGGTCAGTTGAAATGCAGACGTACATTCTAGTGTTGCTGGTTTTGTTGATAATGACTGATTTCCCGGTCTGATCGACATTATGGTCCAGCCCGAAATACGCCGCCACCCTGTGAAGCAGCATCCTGTGGTATGATGTCATCGGGGGGAACTTCCTCTTCTGACTTCTGTGACAATAAAAAATAAATAAATAGTAGAGTTACCTACATTAATATGCTCATTTTTCTCAATGGCTGAAATCTAAAACCAGTGTGTAAAGAGAACCGTAACGCTGACATAAAATATATTTTATATCATTACAATTATTTTCATATTTTACATAAAATTCTGTATTTATTTCTGTATTTTAAATAACCAGCCTGGCTAATATATCAAGCCAAAACTGATGTACATGAAGCAACAAAAATAAAATAAAAAGTATAAATCACATGCCAATGTGTGTTTAAGAAATTTAAATTTACCTACTGTACATAAAAACTAATTTAAAGATAATGTAACAAATGTATTTAGAAAATAAAATATTTCTAATATTAAACATATTTTTTGTACATTAATATCCAATATCTAAAAAGCAGGGTTAAAGAGTGATTTATACACTAAATATAATACAATACACTGTGATAAATACAATTGTATTATTAAATTGCTCAAATAAAATAAATTAATATTTTACATATAATTCTCTACATACATTCTACGAACCATATTTAATGAACATCTCAATGGACAAATATGGAAATATGTCATTTTTAATAACCAGCCTGACTGCTAAGATATAAATCTAAAACTGAAAATAGTAAATGTGAAAAATAATAATGTTATAATGAATGTTATGTTATAATGTTTACACACACACACACACACACAGACAGACAGACAGACAGAAAAGATACATTAAAGGGATTAATGTAAATTTCAACTGTTCTTCATTTTTCAGGCTCGACTTACTCAATGTTACTAATGAAGTCCAGAATCTCTTGCTCGAGTTTCAGCAGCATCATTCTGTCTCTGTAAGAACAGCGTTCATTAGCATTTATCACAGCTCATCAACCAGCGCACACGAGCCAGAATATTCAGTTTTCTGCCTACAAGCCCCACTTTAACACCCGAGAACAGACGCAAGACGTGTGCAAAACAGCATTACTCTTATACTTTCAAAAAACAAAAACATCAAAATTATTAATAAACATCGTATATTATCAACATAACATTTTTAAAGTATAAAATGGTCAGAGAAAAAATGCTTATGTCCCTATTTAATTTGAGGTAAGTGCACGTTTTAAAAAGGTCTGATTTTTGGAAGGAGCTTAATGAAGCGGCAGGAAGTAGCGGGGGGATTTTCACACACCGGGGGTTGTTCTTCAGCGTGTTGACCAGAAACTCGTGGAGGTTTACTCCTGTGGAGTCGGTGTAGTCCTGACTGGGATCTGAGAGAGAGATGGAGAGAGATTCATCACACACATTCTGTTGCATCCATCTGGCCAGTGAGAAAACACCTCCTCTGCCAAAAAAACAAACACACACACCTCTTGAGAGCGTCTTCTTGGACAGTGGGTCTGTTTTCTCTGGCTTTTCTGAGATTTTCTCACTGTCCTCATTTTTGATGGACGTTTCGTCTTTTTCGAAAGACTGACTGAGCTCGATATGAATCTTTTCCTGTTCAAAACAAACAAATAACAGAACACATTTAGAAATAATAAAAGTGCAAAGAGTGGTGTTTGAAATAATCACACATTCAGGAAGCATTAAGAACACTTGTATATTTCCCTAGTCGTCAAAAACAAGACTTTTTTGATGATTAGAAGACAAACAATGGCTCTTTTTTTTTGTCATTATGAAGTGAGGAAGGTAATTTAAAGCTAATTATGATCTCTTTCCCTTAGCTGCAGCTAATCAGAGGAGTTTGATTAAAATAGTTTACGAAGAGAATTACCAGAAGACTTTGTAATCATCTCATGTAATAAAGACCTGCCTTTTCTCAAATAACAATCACAACAAAGAACAAAAAGAAGTTCAATATAAACCCTAAACTATCAAATAAAAACTATTAAAGCTACATTTTCCACCAAAAAAAAAAAAACAATAAAAAAATCCTAGTTTGAATTTTTGACTTGTAATTGATCAAATGTACTGGACATACACATATATATATATATATATTTTTCATTTATACACATTAGTAATAAACTAATATATCAGATTATAAAATTGGTAATAAAACAAATTATTTAACTTATTCACTTATTAAACTAAATTCAGTCAAAGGTCACTATAACGGGAAAAATGCTAATCCATATTCAATATAATAATAATAATAATAATAATAATAATAATAATAAATCAATTATTTGTTTCAGTCTTAATAGACTGCTATAAATCAACAGATTTTTGTCCAAAAGTTACAATAAGACCCATATCAAATCAATCAATATCAATCTTTGGTTGAAATGGAATAAAATGTAATTAAATTTAAAAAAAAAAAAAAAGTGATTATATATTGGCCAGGTTCTTTTTGAGAATAAACCCACTGACGGATAACCATTCATACTGTGAAGGATTTACACAAATTTATTTACCTTATATTTCATAAATGATGCTCATCATAATCATATTGTAAAGTGTATTAAATTGGACCCCAAACAGTCAAAAACTACTTTGTACAGTGACAGTACAAGCAGAAAGTCATTATAGTAAATATATTCCATTCAGGTGCGCGACTTTCGGCTTTAGAGGGCATTTGGCCGTTTCGACAGCACATGAATTTATATTTCATGAATGGGATTTACAAACTCCCTCGAGGAGAAACACGAAGGATTGTGGAGGTTATGAGATCATTCTGCCCTTCTGTGAGCTCTGGACTCGATCCCGCCATGATCCTTCACTCTGATGCTAAAACTAAGCTTTATTTCAAACACAGAGGAGAGGAAGAGCAGCCAAATGAACAGCAGTGGCTTTAAACAGATAGTTCACCCAAAAGATATAATTCTGTCATCATTTATTCACTATGTTTAATCCCAAACCTTCTGACTGACTGACTTCTCTAAAAGAGAAAAGGAGATGTTTAGATGAACATTCAAGTTGCTCTTTTCCATACAAAATGATGATGACTAAAATCATCATAAAAATTAATCGCATAAAATCTGAAAACAGAATATCGCACATTTACTCTGTTTATGGCTATTTAAAGCACCCTTTTGATGCTGAATGTTCGGGAAAAGAGCGGCAAATCATTTAAGTCTGAAATAGTTTTAGGCCCAGATTTACTAAACGGGGCAAAAGAGCAAAATAGCACAAGTCAAAAACAGCGGCGATGCACATGGAAATTTCTGCGAGTTATTTACTCACAACGTGCAAATTAAAGAAAACAGATGCAACATCTTTTTTACATATCGACCAATGCAATAAACCAAATGCAAATTAGCGTAGTCACAAATAAACAGAGCCAATGCTCATCAGGTGCGGCGTGTTTTTTTGCCCGTTAAATTATAGCGCAAATACCAGTAATTTGACGAGCGCAAATGTTAGTAAATCACATTGTGTGATTAATTTGAATAATCTCCTCGCATAAAGTGTCCCTGAAAGGGAAACTCCTACAAATGCATATTCAATAAGGTCAGGCGCAAAAATAACTGTCCACACCTTTTTAGCGCTAATTCTTCACTGCGCATCTTTAGTAAATCCTGACTACTATTTTAACGCCAAAAGATGGTTTGTGCTGGCGCAAGCGGATAGTAAATCTGACCCTTAGCAGTAGACGAAGATTTGTTTCATTTCAGCAAGCTTTTATTTTCGTTATAATTCGTTAGCTGCTATTTTTTCGGTCTCTGGCTTTCTCTCCACTCCTCTAAAGAAGAAAGGCCGGCCCAAATTAGCTGTCGAGCTTCTGAATGAGGACAAAAATGTCACGCTACACGAGGGACGGCGAGAGAGAAGACGAATGGACGGATCGTGAATGAGAAGGTTGTGAAAGAGCAAAAGGGGGAAAGGTACAGAGAGATGAGAAACGTCTATGAATAGAGACCCTCTTTCCTCTGGGAGGAAGTCTCGTTCACTCGTTCAAGGACGTTCACTTGATTAAGGACGTTTATTCGTCTTTCAGACGGTTCGTCCACAAAGACCTTGAGTTCTTTTCTTCCTCACCTGCTCTGGCACTGCATGACTTCCGAATGAGAAAAGACGACGATTGTCTCTCTTTTATAACAAAACGTCTTTAAAAAGCAAGGTTCAAATGACATCAAAACTGTCTGCTGCCTGTCTCACAAATATTATAGAGTCGAGTAATGGCAAATCTGTAATTAAAAAAAAAATAAATAAAAAAAAATAAAAAAGATTCTAATAGTTTGTTTTCTTCACAAATGCCATTTATGATTAAAGAAAAAAAAAAAATTAACAACCTTTGCTTTACTTTCAAAAAAACATGACAATTATAAAAGGGAATAAGTATAAATAAATATACATAATCTGCAAAAATTATTTTTTAAGTGTTGTAAATAAATAGATAAATAAAGACATTTAGATAATAAATATATGTATGTTACCTAAAAACGAGGAAAATATCTAAATGTATATAAAAATATTTATAGATTATTAAAGGTAATAAATCAATTATATAAACAGACAAAAACGAGGAAAATATCTAAATGTATATACAAATATTTATAGATTATTAAAGGTAATACATCAATTATATAAACAGACAAAAATACAAGTTATTACTTTATTAAAATAATTTATAAAGCGATAAATACATATTTAAAAAATCTACACCAGGGCTATCAGTTCTTTTTTATAGATTCATATAGTATTTTTGCTAGATCACCATCAATAACCTCCCTACGAAAATAAAAAAAAACAATCATGAAAAATAAAGTTGCAGCCTCATATAGAAAGAGCTGATGGTGCTGACCTCTGAACTCTGGGCTTCCTAATAGTGGATCTGAGCTGCAGACTAACCGAATAAATAGAACAAAAATGGGGTTTGGATAAGAACAGGCAATTATAGCAATCCACTGCGCTCGGCAGCTGAGACAGGAAAATTGTATTTGGTATAGATGATGGATGAATGCAATCCTGCACTGGGGACACGTGTGCACACGAGCACCTTCAATAAACGCACAGCTCTATTAAACCCTCTTCAAACACCCAAGCATCTTTACAGCTAAGAGCAGTGCTGATGTTTGACAGCGTTATTATTGTGGGCTGAGAGGACAAAGGTTTGATGTTTCTGAAAGAAGCCTCTTCTGCCCACCAAGGCTGAATTTATTTGATTAAAAATACAGTAAAAACTGATATTGTGAAATATTTTTCACAATTGAAAATATTTGTTTTCTATTTGAATATATTTTAAAATGTAATGTATTCCTGTGATGCAAGCTGAATTTTCAGCATCTTTACTCCTGTTTTTAATGTCACATGATCCTCCAGAATTTTTTTTAATATACTGATTTGCTGCTCAATTATTATTGGTACTAATTTTTTTGTGTGCAAATCATACATTCATCTTTGATGAACAGAAAGTTTAAACCGTATTTATTTGTAATAGAAATCTTCTGTAAAAACTGCAAGTCAGCTGTTGTTAATCAGACAAAAAGGAAGGATTTTTTTTTTTTATCAAAGTATAATGGTTACAAAAATGTCAATTACATTTACATATAAAAAGAATGAAAAAGGAGAAGGTACAAATTACTTAGATTACATATTTGATATCAATTATATTTGTTATTATATAGTATTATTCATAAACTAATAAAAAAGTATTAAAACATTAATTTGTGTAACAGAAATGAGAAACTATAGAAATACAGATAATATAAAAAGTAGTTTTTTGGCAGTTAGAGGATCCGTAAACTCAGTTATTTATAATGGTTCTTATTACAGCTTATTTTTATTCATACATATTTTTTTTTCCTTTGATGAATAGAAAGTTCAAAACATTATTTATTTGAAACAGAAATCTTTTGTAACATTATAAATGTCTTCAATGTCACTTTTGGCCACTTTAATGCATCCTTGCTCAATAAAAGTATTAATTTTATTTATTTATTGAATTAGTTTTCCTCAAAAATATGAAATGGCTGATTTCATGAAAACCGTTTTCATAATTGATAATAAATCAGCATATCAGAATGATTTCTGAAGGATCATGTGACACTGAAGACTGCAGAATTGATGCTGAAAATTCAGCTTTGAATCACAGAAATAAATTAAATTTTAAATGTTATCAAAATAACATTTGTGAATTAGTAAGTTACATAACCTAAAAAGTAACCTAAAAAGTAAGAAGTATGCTGGTCCATACACCAACCCACACACACACACGTTTACCTGTTCGTGCGTCAGTTCTCGAAGCGGAGGCGGAGACGGCTCCTCACACACCGCCAAGCTGCGGACTAACTTTAACTTGCCGTTGGACTGGAGAAGAGTAACCATGGTTACCAAAACGTCTGGCACTCATTCGCAAAAGAACGTCCAACCACGCAACTAAAAATACACAAGCACCATTTTGCAGCATCTCAGGAGACTTTTCAGAGCTCAGGGAGGGGTTTGCGATTAGATCGTTAATTAGAAGCGTGTTTATTAAAACGGACGCTTACGTAAAGACCTGACACCCCTGAAAGTCTGAAAATCTCAAAGTACGAACAACACAAAACAAACAACAAACAAGCAGCTTGACAGTTTTTCATATGCAAATTATTATTTTTAGAAATGATAATAAACACAAGAGACGGTTTCTCACAGGCAATGTCAAAAAACAACTAAAAACAACCAACAACGTACTCAACATAATAATAAAAAAATAAAAAACATCGCGGCTGTTTAAAATGCAGTGATGAAATGCATCGAGAGCAGAGCAGAATACGCCACTGTAGGTGGGAAAATCTCTGGATGCGGCGCTTGGGTCTTACAAACCCCCAGCATCTCGGTACATGCTGCAGAAGTGCTAAATGCAGCATTCCCCCCGAAGCACATTTATTATTCTTTACTGAGTCGAGCAGGGGCTTATATTCCCACAATGCACTGACGAACTCTCTCTCTCTCTCTTTTTGCTCGCAAGGCACACAGAGTGCAGGCAAACAAAACATAACCAACTGATCCAAAAAATAAAAAATCTAAGCAATTCATGCTGTGATCATACCGTACCTTGGACCGTTTATTAGTCTGTGCTGATTGGCCGAGCTGTTGGTAATCAGAAAAAAGGGAGGACAATGCACATTGTTTGTCATCATAATGCATGAAATGCTTAAAAAAATAAAAATAAACTGCTTTTGAATTAACTATAATAAATTAATACATAAATTAAGTATATATAACGTAAATCTACAATATTATATATATATAAATCTCTGGATATATATATATATATATATATATATATATATATATATATATATCACATATAAACATACAATTAAATATATAGAGATACATTTATGAATTTGATGTGAAATATATAAAAAGGTTATTTTTTCTCATTAGAGAACCATAATTCCAATTTTTAAAAAAAAGTCACGTTTCACTTATATGCAGTGATATAACAATACATAGTAAAAATAAAAAGCCATATTTACATATGTATATTTTTACTAAAACATTTTAAAACATGTAAAATGAAGGTGAATGTTTTTGTGTAATGGCACAAACGAATCTTTGAACCTTTGTATTGAAATAGGCAGAAAAAACAAGATTCGCAGACATGAGCCACTGGCGTGAGATTCTGAAACAATGTTTAAACACAAACATTGAAAATAATAAATGCTTTTTGGAGATAAACAGTCTTTAATGGTTCATTTACATATACATAATGTATAATGTAATACGTTGAATGTTCCTTTCATATTACATCATTTGATGTATTGCCCAGTCCTGGAAAATTGTGTCAAATCCAGAAGGTCAAAAAGTTGCGTTGCACGTTATCGCAGGTAATATATATCATTAAAGGAGTATGTGAAGCATCAGTGAAGCAGCTAATTGTGCAGGAGAGGAGAGAGAAATGAACAATGAGCGAGGTATAGAGCTGAGATCAGCATGTGTTTCAATGCACCTGGCCGCTGCCCTTTCTCAATGCACCAAGAGCAGATGGTGGCAAAGTCACACATGCGCACACACACACGCACCCTGAGGGTTTGCAGATAAACCAGCAGGATTTCAGGTGAAGATTAACTGTCCTCCCTCTCTTCCCTGGCATTAGCCAATCACACGCCAGCTTGGATCCGACTGGCTGATTCTACTCATCTCGACGTCTTATCGATGTCATTTAAGCAGACATTAGGATAATGGAAACAACAGCATACTACTATCCCATAATAAGTCATTAGCGAGAGGTTACAATCTCATTTTCTTTTGGCTTTGGACTACATTACACAGATTGCATCACTGTTGTCACCAGGTTTACCTGAGTTTGATGGGAGGAACTTTGGTCTGTCACACACTCCTGGGTGTGTGTGCCGTTGTTCTGGGGACTGTGTTGGAGGTCGTTGAGGGACGCGATTGGTTCGGCCATGTGCGGCGCGTCACTTTCCAGAACCTTCATAACGTCACAACTTCTTGTGTCCAGAGAAGATTCAGACATTATCTTCAGAAGCAAGACCGAAAATCTCCACCTATGAGATAAAAACGCACTGTTGATTTTTAGTTGATAGCTTAATTGTGTTTATTTCAACTTGTGATGTCAAAATTACTGGTTCTTCACTAACAAATTGAAGTTCAATTGTAAAAATGAAGCGGGTTGGGCAAAATGCCCAATGCCGAAGGCTTGCCTCATGAATATTAATGATGTCTGAAGATGCTTCGTGACCTTCCTGGAGTGTGCGGCCATGTAACCTAATTAATATCCATTTCCCATAGTAGTATTTGTTAATTAGCCACCTGACTAAGTGCCTAATTATTGATCTCGACCAATCAGTTAAGCCTACAGGCTACTGTCAATCTACAAAATTAAAATTCATGAGTGATTTTATTCAAAGGCACATTTTGGATTCAATTTTGTAACTAAACAAAGCCTATGTCTTTGAAGATCTAAGACGAGTATTATTAATCACGAGTATCAATGATGTCATGCTGACATTGAGTCATAACCATTTCTTGAATGCGGATTCACAAACTCATTAATACTCATGATGCGTTTACGAAGGCTTCACCACTGGATTAGTAATTTTAAGATATATGGTCAAAATATCAGCTTAATAATTAGTCACTGATGTCATAAATAATTGAGAAATCATATACACATTATTATTAAAATATGCATTTACATGAAACCATGTATTATGCAAGTTATGTAACTATCGAAATCTAGATACAGAAAATAGTATGCACTTGCAAAGTCTGTAACTGTAAATTTTGCACATTATGTAACTACTAAAATGTAGATACAAAAAAGATAATTAATGAACTTTGTCCATACCTATAAGATATAACTTTTTTAATCTATATACACAAAAGCGAACAATGTACATATTCTGTAACATTATATTACACAGGTTACATGACTACTGAAATGACTACTGAAGTGACTACTGAAAAATACAAGAGATATTTTAAGCATTACCGCCCCCACAAAAAACATGCATTTACGACTTAGTCCATAAAAGTTACGAATGTAACTATTAAAACAAAGATTCGCAAAAGAGAATGCATTTATGTAGTATGTAACTATAAGTTAATAAATTAATTATAAGTTACGCTAGTTACATAACTATTGAAAGGTAGATACGGAAAAGAGAATGCATTTATGTAGTACGTAACTAAGTTACATTAGTAACTATAAGTTACGCTAGTTAAATAACTATTGAAAGGCAGATACGCAAAAGAGAATGCATTTATGTAGTACGTAACTAAGTTACACTAGTACATAAGTTACGCTAGTTACATAACTATTGAAAGGTAGATACGAAAAGAGAATGCATTTATGTAGTACGTAACTAAGTTATACTAGTACATAAGTTACGCTAGTTACATAACTATTGAAAGGTAGATACGGAAAAGAGAATGCATTTATGTAGTACGTAACTAAGTTACACTAGTAACTATAAGTTACGCTAGTTAAATAACTATTAAAAGGCAGATACGCAAAAGAGAATGCATTTATGTAGTACGTAACTAAGTTACACTAGTACATAAGTTACGCTAGTTACATAACTATTGAAAGGTAGATACGAAAAGAGAATGCATTTATGTAGTATGTAACTATAAGTTAATAAATTAATTATAAGTTACGCTAGTTACATAACTATTGAAAGGTAGATACGGAAAAGAGAATGCATTTATGTAGTACGTAACTAAGTTACATTAGTAACTATAAGTTACGCTAGTTAAATAACTATTGAAAGGCAGATACGCAAAAGAGAATGCATTTATGTAGTACGTAACTAAGTTACACTAGTAACTATAAGTTACGCTAGTTAAATAACTATTAAAAGGCAGATACGCAAAAGAGAATGCATTTATGTAGTACGTAACTAAGTTACACTAGTACATAAGTTACGCTAGTTACCATAACTATTGAAAGGTAGATACGGAAAAGAGAATGCATTTATGTAGTACGTAACTAAGTTATACTAGTAACTATAAGTTACGCTAGTTACATAACTATTGAAATGTAGATACGCAAAAGAGAACGCATTTATATCATCTGTAACTATAATTTACAGAAGTTACATAACTACTGAAAGGTAGATATGCAAATAAGAATGCATTCATGTAATCTATTACTGAAAGATATGATAGTTACATAATTGAAATGTAGATGCGCAAAAGAGAATGCATTTGTGTAGTATGTAACTATAAGTTACACTAGTAACTATACGTTACGCTAGTTACATAACTATTGAAATGTAGATACGCAAAAGAGAATGCATTTATGTAGTACGTAACTACAAGTTACGCTAGTTACATAACTATTGAAACTTACAGAAGTTACATAACTACTGAAAGGTAAATATGCAAATAAGAATGCATTCATGTAATCTATTACTCCAAGTTATGCTAGTTACGTAACTATTGAAATCTAGATAAGCAAAAGAGAATACATTTGCACAGTCTGTAATAGAAATCTTCAGAGACAGGATTTTTTCTTTTTGACAAATGATTTGGGAACTAATAACATTTTTATTTTGTGATGCAACCAAAAGGTTTTGTAATTATAAAATGACATAACTACCAAAGTAACTGTGTTTATTTACCAGCTGTGCTGTTTTCAGGACTGGGCTGGAACCTAAGGGAGCGTAGGATCCTGGGGCCTCTGGAGGCAGCGGGGTGGACTGAGAGACAGATAGGGGGCAGCAGCAGTCCCATGACCCCCGTCACCAGCGCTCGGGTCGGGTCACCACGCCACGGCTCATGCACACGCTCCGCATCACCCTCGGACACCTGTCACACACACACACACACACATACACATACACATACACATACACACACACACACACACACACAAGGACAGAGGTCAGGGGTCAAACATGGCGAGGTCAAGAGATCAGGGACGCATGGATACAGTAGCGTCTGTAAGGGAGAACTGAACTTGTTTGATGGAAAATCTGGAAGGTCTTTCGGGAGCAGAAGCACTGCAGCGCTTTTGAAAAAGTGTCAGGGTGGTGACATGAATATGAAGAACAGACTGTGCCGCAGAGAGACAGGAACATTAAAATACACAGAGAGGAAGCCATGTTTAATGCTGAACTTTTGACGCATTTCAAGCATTTCAGTGAGCTATAATTAATAAAATGGCAATTATATGACTCCACCCTCAATTTACAAATATTTTGTGTTGATTATTATACAATAGTAGTTGCTTTGACGGAATTGACTCAGTTCACTATGACAAGGTTTAGCTTATGCATATTAATTAGCTCTGGCTGATGTTGCATCTTTAGCCTTCCTATGGAGTACAATAACTTTAATTAGCAAATTTCTTGAGTCAAAAACACTCATCTTCAGAAATGTGGGTTCTTCCAATTCAACAAGAGTTCCTACTTTTGCAAATAATTAATAGTATCACCTCAATATGACAAGACCACAGCTCTTAAAGAAAAAAAAAATCATAGAAACTTAACACGAGTGGCAAAATCATGATTGGTTTTAATAATTTTTTTTTGCAATTGTTATGTTTTCTCTTATTTTAAGTTTCCACTTTTTAATTTATTTTATTATTATTATTATTTTTTTTCATTTAAGCTTTTAATGTAATAATAATTTTTTACATTTCAGCTTAAAAAAGATGACCAATTTTATTAATCTTGCTGATGTATTAGAATGTATTAGAAAATGTATTAGAAATAATTATTTTTCTATTTTAGTTTAATTTTATTATTTTATTTTTGTTATTTTAGAAAAAATGTTTAGACCTTTAATTTCAGTTGGCAAAATTTTCTAATCATCCTTTGTTTTATACTTTAATTTTATTTTAATGCTTTCAGTTATGTTTTCAAATCAATACATAAAACCAAATTACCAATCCAACTGATTTTTTTTCTTTTTAAATAATGAAGATTTGAGTTTTATAAAAAAAAAAAAAAAATGCACCTTTGTTATTCACATTATTTCAAATGTTCTATTTAGGTTTTATATCAATATTTAATTTACAGTTAATTTCAATTAGTTAGCAACATTCCTATTTTTCATTTAAGTTTTTTTTTTTTTTTTTTGCTTTATTTTAACATTTTGAATAGTTTCAGGTAATGATAACAAATCAACAGCAGCAAATTAGCAATCCTAGTGATTAAATTCATTACAACTCCTTGAAATTAATCCATATTTATAAGTTGTTTCATAACCTTCCTATCACGCTAAAGTAATGCTGTCATAACAGTTGGATTCATCCATTCAAGCTTGTGTCCGAGTGAACTGGACATATGGGCTAGTCATCCCCAGGGTATCAATGACCCAACAACACCCCCGCCCCCCCAATCATCCTGCCAGCGCCAATCAAGAAACCCTTGCCAAGTCAAGACCCATCCTTTATCTTGAGGTCAAACGGGCCTAACCTGACTCAGGAATCCCGCAAAGTACACCAACTGTGTCCGAATACACCATCCAATCCGAGTCCAGCTGAGATTTAAAACCACCAGAGAAGACGCATAGTGACACACACACTCTGATCAAAATTCAAGGGATTAGCATCACGCGCGATGTGACAGTAACGCAGGTGGCGGCAATGACAAGAACAGGTGGGTACGACCACACGCGTGTACACAAACACACAAGCTGTCATCCAAAACAGCCAGACGGTCCATCAGAATGATCCGAGACCGTGCCATGACTTTTCCATGAGTGTTTGCGCACAGGTCAATGACGTTATCCCACGTCACTGCAGGAAGCATGCGTCTCTCCATCTCCTTTGGGCTCAAGAGTTGTTCCAGGTCGCGGAGACAATGGGCAGCACAATTGCGCACCAAGTGACGCCCTCAAGTCAATTATGACTTATGATAGCGCTTTTCCACCCGCACATGGATCGAAACACCTACAGTTGGGCAGGAATTACATGAGCGCTGCTCATAAATATCCAAGCATCTCTCTTGCTGCGGGCTATTCTCGACGCTGCCATATCTTTTTCTCCGTTAATGTCGAGGTGAAGTGAAAATCAGAATCTGCATTTCAAAATACGCCCTCCACAGCAACTACCCTCCCCCCTCCTGCTCGCACAACAGTTTTCGCTCCATATTCAATAAGTTCTTCCGAGCATCACTAGAGAGAAAAGACTCCCCGTGGACCTCGACGGCTGTATATTTTCACCAACTTGACAGTACAGATGTCCAAGTTTGACGCTTGAGGATATGAAAGAAAAAAAAAAAGAAAAAAAAAAAAAAAAAGAGAGAGAAAACCAACCACAGCAGAAACACAAATACTCCGGCTGCGTCGGGAAAACTACACTGCATTTTCTATTAGAATAAATGTCCAAATAACGGCTAAAAATTATGCCTTGGTAGGCAGTACGTTTGCTATGATGTTAAAAAAAACAAAGTATGATGACTAAAAGCCATATCTAGGTAGATAAAGATTTTAAAAAATGCTCAAAGGCAGCTTACTACGTATGAAGATATTCCTACAACAAGGTAAAATACGCAATACTGCAGACCAGATAGAGACCTTACATAATTTCTAAGCTATGATGCCGAAAAATCATGTTGTGTTAGGCTGCTCACTAGCTTGACAACGTTGTTTATAAAGACCGCTAACTAGCTTTTGGTGTCTCATAATTCGAAAAGCTATCTAGTATTTCTAAGACGGCCAAATTTGCTGTCTAGGTAGGTTGCACACAAGGTACCATCCTGTTTAGGGATACTTTCAGCAAAGCCATCTAGGTAGGCAGCTCACTAGATAAATGTATAACACTCACTAGGTTCGATGCCAAAACATGTGTTGTACGTAGGAAGCTCATTTGGAACAATGCCCAAAAATGTTGTCTAGGATGTAGCGCACTAAATATGCATGCATGCAATTGTTGCCTAGGCGAACAGTTAATATGATTTTACTGCAAATGCAGTCTAGGTAGGCGGCTCAATAGATATAATGCCCTAAAATGCATCTAGGAAATCAATTTGTTTCATATGATGGACAAAAATATTTTCGAAGTAAGCGTATAACAAGTTTTTACATTTACACGTATGCATTTAGCAGATGAAAATGATGCCCAAAACTGCCGTTTAGGCAGCTCAAACAGTATAATGTCCTAAATGCATCTAGAAAGGCAGTTCACAAGGTATTATGCCCAAAAATGCTGTCTAGGAAGGTAACGCAATAAGTATAATGGATGATTGCTGTCTGGGCAAACAGTTAATAAGCTTTTGATGTCTGAAATGCAGTCTAGGTAGGCGGCTCAATAGATAATGCCCTAAAATGCATCTAAGAAACCAACTCACTAGATTTGATGGCTGTGAATCCTGTCTTGGTGGGCGTATAACAAGCTTTTACATTAACATTTATGCATTAAGCAGGTGAAAATGATGCCCAAAACTGCAACTTAGGCAGCTCAAGCGGTATAATGCCCAGAAATGCTGTCTAGGAAGGATGCGCACTAATTACGATGCACCCAAATGCTGTCTAGGCAAACATTTAACATGCTTTTGATGACCTAAAATGCAGTCTAGATAGGAAGCTCGCTAGGTATGAGCTGGAAAAATAAAAAAAATGCTGTCCAAGTAGAAGGCTAAGTAGGTGAAATGCCCAAAAATTCTGTCAAAGTCGTTTATTGGGGTTTTAAGATCCAGAAATCACCAAATCTGAGACGGACATACAGACATAACAAAAACATATGCCCACAAACAAATATCGCTTTTCGTTTTATTGTTTTTCCTTCTTTTATTTTATTACATCACAAACAAACCACTAAAACAAACAAAGACACAAAAAACAGACAATACACGCAAAGTAAAATAAAAAAAGGACAAACACAGCCACAACTTTTTGACCTATTCTCAAAAAAATTTACAGAACATTCATCATCCTGCTCCAAGCATGTTGTCCAAGCCAATTAAGCCCATCCGTAATTTCCCATTATCAATTGCTAATCAACATATTTCAGACGGCAATGAGCACTTACCCTCCTGACAAAAGAAGCGCACCACCGCGCCGGGCTCCAGGCTACACGTATTTCACTTCACCCTTGTTTTAGACTAATATGCAAATGGCCCATATTTCTGGATAAAAGCATCGCTAATGGTTTTCCCTCCTTTCCCCCCCTCCCATCTCAATCCGTGTTCTCAGTGTGTGGCCGCTGTCACAGTCGAGCTATTCTTCTCCTCTCCTCTCCTCATCAGTTCATTTACACGATTCGCCACATTAACGATATTAGCCGGGCTGCCTTCGGCTGTAATTTACACTGACACAAACACCCAGCTTTCTGCTGATAGCTGCCTCAGGCACTTTTTTAAATTATAAAATGGAGCAATTATGAGAATGTCATTACTAAGTACACACACACACACAGACTGGCATGGAGTGTAATTTGCTGACACGCAAATTTATTTGCAATGAATTTAACATTTGCATGGAATAAATTCACAGTTAAATGAAATTTGATTATTTTATCATGTACGTTTTCGCATATAATTTGTAATATATTTGTAAAGACAAATCTTAATATTATTAAGCCTAAAGTGACCTTGTTTCATTGTATGAAAAAAAAGGTAAAAAATTTACATTTACGAATATACAACTAAAGTTTTTACTACTTTACGTTTTTTTTTTGTTCATGTTCACTGCAATTTAAACAAGCTAAGAAATAAAATAAAAAAAACGTCAGCATACAAATCAACACATCCAAGACTTCACGCACACACACACCTGCCTGGCGTTCATGATCCACTGCTCGGCTCACATCATTAGTTTCCATAGCAGCCTGAGTGCCATCAAACGGAGCGCGTTCAGTGCAGCTCTGCTCTCCTCCGTCTGAGCGCGGAGCGTTCGCATACCTGCTCAAAGCCATCGCTGCCGCAATCCTTCCTGATTCTCCTCTCTCTCCCTCATGCACACAAACTCTCCGCCAAATCAACAGCTGGCCTTTGTGATGTCATCCCTTCCCTGTCCAATCAGAGTACCCTGAGGGCTGGGTGCAGTATGTCAGCGCTAAGCAGGGCTCCACCCTCGAGAGCCAATCAGATGGCCCCTGTGGACCGGAGAGAGAGGCAGAAGGCAAAGAGACACACACACACACACACACACACACGACCAACTGTGGCGAAGTGCCACTGTGGGACAGTCTGTCAGGGTAGGAGCACGCCAGCACTGCAAATCCACCTTATTCGGTTGCACATAAGATACCCATCGAACCCAGTGCCGCAGTCGCACACACGCCCTGCTTAAAATCCCTTTGTGCCTTAAAAAAAAAAATCTCCAGATTTCTGTGCACATTTTCGCAAAACCAAAAATGCTTTAAGTTAATTGGAGGGAAGTTAGGTAGACGCCCAGGTTTAACGAGCAAACGTCTTTGCTGTTGCTGACCGATGCAAGCAGGTGAGGTCATCGGAAAAAGTGGGTCAAGGAAAAAGGTTTGCGCATTACTGATGAAATGTAGCCAAAAAACAAATGACGGACTAAAAAGTGGCTTCAAATAAAAAGAAAACCACAGCAACCCAAACATAGGCAGGTCATACGACAGGGAGATCATAATGTTTGATGCTCAAAAATGCTGTCTAGATAGGGAGCTAATTATATTTCATGCCCAAAAATTGTCTTCAGATATCCATCTAGGTTAGTTCACCATGTTTGATGCTTTAGATGGGGACCTCACTTGTTTGAATGCTCAGCAATAATTTCCAGATAGTGGACCAATTAGGTAAAATGCCCAGAAATACTGTCTAGTTAAGTGTCTCAATAGGTTGAATATTCAAAAAAATCCTGTCTAGTTAGGGAGCTAAGGTTCAATGCCTAGAAATGAGGTTTGATCCTGAAAAAATTGCTGTCTAGATAGGGTGATAAGTAAAATGCCCCAAAATGAAGTCTAGAAAAGGAACCAAGTAAGTAAAATGTCAAGAAACACAATGTAGGTGGCTCACTAGGTTTGATGAGCAAAAATGCTGTCTAGATAGGGTGCCAAGTAAAATGATAAAGAAACACTGTTTATTGTTAATGTCCACATTTTTGTCTATTTAAGCAGCTTGCTAAGTATAACACCAAAAAATGCTGTTTAGATAGGGAGCTAAGTTAAATGACAAGAACCACCATGTAGATGGCTCATTAGGTTTTATGTCTAGTTAAGGAGCTCACTAGGTTTGATGCTCCAAAATGCTGTGTAGATAGGGTGGTAAGTAGGTAAAATGCCAAGAAACGCTGTTCATGTAGATGGATCACTAGATTTGATGCTCAAAAAATGCTTTGCTTATTGTATAATGCCCAAATTTCAGTACTTAATCAGCTCACTATAAGGTAGCAAAAAAGCTATCGGGATAGGAACCTAATTAGGGCTGATGCCCAAAAAAGCGGTCCAGAAAGAGAGCGTAAGTAAAATGCCAAGAAACAACATGTAGGTGGCTCCCTAGGTTTGATGACCAGAATTGCTGTCTACATTGGCAGTCTAGAAAGTACCACGTAAAAAAAGATTTGATTCCCAAACCTACCCTACCTACTGTAGGTAGTCAGCTTTTCTGTGTGATACTCCAAAATGCTGTAGGAAGATCAATATTTTTGATTTCCAAAATGTCATCAAGGTAGGCAGGCACGATGCTCAAAACGTAGTCTAACCAGACAATTCAAAGCAAACACGCTTCCAGACTAAATAAAACACCCAGACAAAACTATAAATTAACAAACAATCGTCACCTTGACGTGATCGTGACTGACTGCGCCGACAACTACCGTCGTTTTCACTGTAAAGAAAAGGAAAAAAGTAGAAACTGACAGTTGCACAAAGCCAGTCAAGTAAAAGTAAGACTCCCCATTCACCAAGCGGCTCCTTTCAGTGAAAGAGGAAATCTGCAAAAATTCCAGCTAAACGGCGCATTACATGCGTCTCATTTGCATAACAAAAGACAAGAGGGGGGGAGGACTGGCACTGCTGGCTAATTGAAGCCCAAGATGCCGTTTGCCTGCGGAGGAAACGTGACAGCCGCGTTTATTCTGCTTTCCCCCGATGGTGACGGCAAGCACGGTGGGAATAGCCTCAGGATAGGGGGGGGGCGAAATTTCCAGACGCCTTCTAATAAGCATGTTGGGGGTGGGGGGCGGATAACGTTGCGCTTCAGGACTAGCTTGACCAAGAAACGTTACCTATGCAAAACCGCAAGAATAAATGAAAAAGATATGGATTACTAAAGCAGCAGAGGCAGCAGGAGGTAGCTCAGTAGTAATCTGTATCGGATATTATCTCATTAGGGAGAAACGTCCAGCTCCACGCTGATTACCGAATGAGAGAACAGGCAATAACTCTGTAGCGCCCCAAAATACCACGGTGCCATAATTCACCACACCGGTCATTATTCTCGCTAATACACAGGGAAGAGAGAAGGTCTGCTGTCCGCCGGCTTTTCCAGCCATGTAAGAACAGAATGAGAAAATGTGTTGACATTTAAAGGTGACCGGTCACAACGGTCATTTCTCTGGTCCAGGTGACACCTCTGGGCAGCTCCAAGACCCGGACCCATACAAGAAAAATGAGCCGATGAGGGTTTTGTAGAAATCTGGATGCGACAAGCTCTCAGGGTGATAACAAATCTTGCTGTAAAAACAAAGTGTCATTGTTCTCTAGATTCACAGTACTTATTGGGTGAACCGGTAACATACAGGATGATGACAGATTTTATCTAAAAACATAATACTGTGACCCCAACAGTTTAACTGCATATTATTGTTCATTCCTCCACAAAATTGTCTAGCTTGTAGATTCAATCTATTTTTTTGGGTGAACAAGGTGCAAAAGGCAAATGAGTACAATCCTAGATGATATTTTGGCAGAAGCATTACAAGGTGATCTTGACCCCTTTATTTGAACAACAATTCAACTCTACACTCACGAACACAGATGTCCAGCTGTGAATTCTTACTTTTTGAGAAGGTGAAAAGGTAACATTTAAAATGATAACTAATATTATAAAAGTTTTTATGCCCGGTTTTGTAAACCATTTCACTTTTTTGCAATTTATCAACAATTCAACTGCATATAACTATTCACTGCTCCGCATAAAAATTTGGCAGAACGAGTCAAAATACTTTTTGGGTGAACAGTGTGCACCTACACAAATTGCATGTCCAAGAACGCAGTGGAATATTATAGTCTACCTTTTCAGGTTTGGCTCCAGTGTTTACTGCATTAATGCAAAAAAGACTGGTAGGCCATATGCCGAAAAATATATATTCAATAACCTGTCCACCAAAGAGCTTTCACTTGGGTAAAAAAATGTCAGACGCTCTTCTTAAAACAACAAGCTAGTGGCGCTTGAAACGCTTTGGTGGCACAGCATTTTTTCCAGCTGATATGCTTTAGTTGCTATGATTTTTAATATTCACAGCAGCAACGTATTAGCCAATTAGTATCTCATTTTCAAATGTTTTACTAAATATAAAAAAGCAGTGGGCTAACCAGTAATATTTACTTCTCCATTATTGTAGGCAGATGTTGTACAAGTAGATTGTTGGTCCCTATTTTTCCCGACCCGTCCTTTGCAGCTGGGTAAATAATGACAGTGACGAGCGCTGCGTTTTACAATTATCAACTCAGCTTCAAAATAAATAAAGGAAAAATTTAACTTGTAATTATTATGGCAATGCATCAAAGTTCAGTGTCATCACACAACATTTTGTGCACCATTTACAGGTGGTAGGGAGCAGGTGTACAATTCCTTCGTACCAACTAACATTTTGAAAATACAATATTTTTTTTCATGAATTTAAAAGCATACGTCAGAACACCTTTACAAACGATTTATACAAATATTAGTTCTGCTCGTGTTTCATGAATGAGGCCCATTGTACATTATTGTTTCTCCTCCATCCCCTGCCTTTCTGAAATGCATGGTTTTTTACAAAGCTTATAGTTCTGAAAAACGAGGTGTGCTCTGATTGGCCAGCTATACAGTGCATTTTGATTGGCCGAATATCAAGCGTGTGACAGAAAGGTTACACCTCTTGTCATACTGTGATGCCGTATCCCAGCCCGACGAGACAAAAACAATAAAACCCATTACAATGAGGCATTTGTTGCATCCAGTGGGGATATAATCACTTATTATAATGACTTATACTATTTACGCGTTGCATCATGCTGCATAAACATAAAACTATGTCTTCATTTGTGATCAGAGAAACGACAAACAACAAGCGCTACTCTACACTCCTCAAAACTCATGTTCGAATCGTCAGTGGCAAATTTTGTAAATATGAAAACATACTTACAGGCTGTTTGTCAGAACAGGTTCAGGAAACAGTCCTCCGTTAAATGTGGTGCACACATCTGAATATTTGGTTTGAACTGTTCTAGAACAGTGTTGTAAATACAACTTAACCACATTTCTAGTTGTGCCCTATTTTGGAAGACCAAACAAAGTAATTTCGGTTTCACAACGAAACGCACAGCGGTCATTTTAACTGCTTAAGTACTGGACAGAAAAAAAGAGCTTGAGCCCCCGAGGTGGAATATTTTAATTTTCTGGTCTGTGTATGCATGTGTCAGATGGACATCTTTGGCTGTTGCATTGTGTTTCACGGTTTTTCAGAGATGCTTAGCAAAGGCATCATGTTTTTAAAAAGGTATGTCAAGTAAAAAAATGTAAAAAGCCTCTCAATACATTGCATTCTGTTGCTTTGGATTCCTCAGTGACTAGTGTCCAGTAAGTGCAAATGCCTCTTAATCCTCCCCCCAAAAAAGGAAAGAGACCATATGATAAGTTCTTGTCTGAACTCTCTACATATTGGTAATGTAACCAATCACAAGGATCCTGCTTTATATTCATGGCACTTATTGGATGAACAAGGTAAAAAGGCAACAATAGCAAATATTTTCTCAAAAGCATGACCAGATGCCTCTGACCTAGATTTGGACACCAGTTCAGCTGCATATCACAGTACTGGTTGTACTTCTTCACACAGAAGATCATGTTCTAGATTCACTGTGCGTATTGGGTGAACAGGGTACATATGGTGAACAGGTAACATTCACAATCACATGTTAAAATATATCAAGCTGATTTTGATCTCCATCAGACACCATTTCAAATGCATTTCAGTGTTCTAGTTTATTTTCGTAAACAAAAATGGCAACTATTGATTGAACAGAGCACAATCACGTACTAGGCAAAAAAGTAATTAAATAGAAGTTATCTCATTGTCTATAACGAATGCGGTGCTGTAGAGAGAAGTGATGCTCAGGTGAAAGGGGGATGGGGGCGTGCAGGTGAGAATCCTCCTGTGGTGATGCAGATGAGCTTGTACGAACAGGAGCTCGTGGATCATTCCTTACTGGAGCGCCTCTCGCGAACTAACATTAATATTCGGCGTGACAGAAACAGGCCGCCGGCACAGGAAACCAGGACGCCTAACAATACACCGCATGAGTGTTTAAAAATATATATAAATAAAATAACAACAGCTGAACAATCGCAAGGTCAAAAAGAACCCCAGTGCGAGACTATGCATCATGTCAGCATTTTACAAGAAAAATTAAGTTCACGTACCAGAAACAGGTTATAAAAAAATATATATATTGTTGGGCTGCTGGAAATCTGAATAACTAAAGATATGGACTGCAAATGCAAAACATTGCAGATTATAATATCGGTGATATCACTGATATGACCTTGAGTTGGACACAAAGAGAACCAGCCCTCACTGTAATTGATCTAAATCTGAAATGATAAAAAGCATTTGGCAACTTAACTTCATAATTTCATGCCAAAGACATAAAATGGAAAAAAGACAATGTGAACATTAGAAAGCAGCCAAAAATTACAAAAGTATATTTAGAATTATTCATGTAGCAAATGCTTAAGCAACCTGAAGTAAAAAATAAATAAATAAATAAATTCTCGCTTGGTTTAATGTGCAATAAATGCAGTCTAGCAAAGCAGCCCCCCTTTTTCAGGTTTGTATGACACCAAAAAAATGCTCTCTACGCAGGCAACTCATGAGATGTTTTGCCTAAAACTGCAGCCAAGCTAGGTATCTCACTAAGTATGACACCAAAAAAATGTGATTTAGGAAATGCGGATGATCAAAAGCAGCCTAAAATCAGATACATCTTACTATAAATTAGGGGTGTAACGGTACACGTATTTGTACTGAACGGTTTCGGTTCGGTACGCATGTGTATGTATACATTACAGTGTGGAAATAACGTATTCACGTAGCATTTCATTTACATCAGCAAGTCATCAGTGTCCACCGCTCGTTAGTTCACTAGAGAAATTAAGTCTATAGAGGAGCATTTTGCTAAATATTACACTATATACTCATATTTTACTAAGCCTTTTAGTCTTAATGTACAGTATGTTTAAATTAATGTTATGAAACATGCTATGACAGTGTATGCTGTGTAACTGAATATAATTTAACAAATAGCTTAGAAATTGTATTATTTATAAGTTAATTTAAAAACGGAATTGTGTGCAATTTACATGTTTGCATACAATTATTTTTTATTTCTTTTTTTTTTTTTTTTAAGTTGAGTGTTGATCATCTATTAAGTTTGGGTTAAGTTCTCAGGCCTAATTGTAACCTTATAATGTAAAAGTGTTCCCTACAGTTTTAAGCATAAGCTGAGGTAGATTTTTATCACTAAGAACATTTAAACTATAACTGAATGTATTTGAAGAAAGATCAACTTGTTCAGTAAACCATTTATAAAAAAATAAAAAATAAATAAAGGTTTACTTTCCTCCTCTGCTGTACTGAAATCATTGCGAACCGTGACATTAAAACAGAGGTACGTCATATTTGTGTACCGTTACACCCCTAATATAAATATAGATACAATTATAGTAATATAGAAAAAAAGAAAAGGCAAAACAATACGATCATAGGTGTGATATTGGCACAGAGCGATCTAGAAATTTCCAGCCAATACCAAAAACTTTATTAGTCAATCTTAATTTTTTTCATTCATTTATATTTTTAATCTATACTGTTTAGTTTACTTTTTCAAAGAAGTGTTCAAAGACCGAAACATCAATCTTGAAATTGGGAATCATTTAAACTACCTTTGCACCAGACTATTCCTGCAATTTATAGTATGCATATTGCACATAGTATGCACATTTTTTTGTATGACTGAATACATGGATTATCTGATAAATTTGTGCAAAAAAACATGAAGTATAAAACAAAACGCATCAAACTGATACTGTATTCTACAAATCAACATGGTTGAATTTCTCAGCATGACAAGACTGCTACAAATATACAGTATAGATATAAATATACAGTATAATATTTTGATTGATAATAAGGTTGCATGTTTATTGTTTCATAATGAATGCAGTGTTTATGCAAAATATTCAAGCATCAAATAAAAAAAATAAGTAATTCAAAGTCGTGAAAAAAGATTATTGGAGTAGTTTTATAAAACAAAAAATACTATTTGAGTCTTTCTACTTCAAGATTAGTTCAATGTTACTTGGAGTTTCTTTGTAACAGATTGTGAAATTTACTAAAAATTGAGTTAAACACCAATTTTTCAGTGTATTGTATGTATGTATGTATGTATATATACTGTGTAGTATATAACCATTATAATGTAAAAGATTTAAAAAAAAAATGAAGTCTTCTATACTGTGCAGTATGTAACCATTATAATATGCTTAAAAAATATTAATAATTGCCAAGTTTGAAATCTGCCATATAAACCTAGAGTAGAAGTCTAATATCAGGGAATAAAAACAGCAATATGGTTACCGATATATATTGCATTTCCTAAGCAAAACCTCAAAAAGGGTGAAAGCAAACAAGTTTATTAAGTGTAAAATGTAAACATAACACTTAATAGTGAAAACAAAAATCTTTGTTTTAAAACAAGACACACTTCTTGTCTCTCCTCCTGGTGGTTTAATCACCTGCACAGGCCTTTATGAATGAAGCCTGGAGCTTAATCAGCCTACAGAGATCAAGACTAAAGCTACACAAACACATCAGTGCTGCCGCTAGACGAAATAATGATAAATAAAGCACATGAAAGCATGATCATGTCTGTGATTTACACACCTGCATGTTTATTTACTCTAGTTCATGTGTCTGATCTCTCCTTGGCCCTGACATGAAAGATCATTTATCACATTTAACGTTACTTCAAATATATGAAAAGCAAAACACACAGACGGTTTATAAAACACACTCCGAGACTAAAAAGAGACGTTGTCAGTCATCTGAGGCTGAGGTTTGGGTTTAAATCATGATGAAGACTAAAACACTGTGGTGTGCTAACAACACATGGTGAAGCTAAATGAGTTTAAACACACACACAACCTTCACAGATCAATCAGTTGATACGAATCACACCCAAAATCGTGATATTTAAGGGTTAAGGGGGTTTAATGTGCTGTAAGCTTACCTGTGGGATAGATAGACGTGTAAATATTTGGAGGAATGAAGAGAAATAGTGAGTCTAATGGCTGCTAAAGGCTGAAGAGTCAAAGCTGTCGGTCTGTCAGCGGCGTTAAAGACAAAATACTCGAACTCCTGGAAGGGAAAATAAAAATGAAGGCAATGAAATAGCAGTATTATCCCTAAAGAGGGCGCAACGTGGCTTAATAATTAAACATCGATCACTAAAAAAATATTTTAATGGCCATAAAAAAATATTTAAAACATTTAGATTTAGAGCCACTTTAAATAGAGTTGTAGTTCATTAAAAGTCTGACAAGAGTTCGAAGATCTTTAAAATGATTTTAAATAAAAACGCAAATAATGTAGCGATTAATGCAGAATAAAAGTATGATTTTATTTAATTAATAAGTACAAAATTAAACTTTAAAGTAACTTTAAAATAGAATAAACTTAAATTAAGTTGAACTTATTAAAAAACAAAAGGTGTTAAATCGAAAATAATATGCAAATAATATATCTAATTAAATGGCATACGTTTATGTATACACACATTTATCTAAATGCAACTAATTCATAAACTAAATATTAATAATAGCAAGAACATTTTTTATTGAACTTGTAAGTATAAACGTTTCAGTTTGGGGTTTTGTCACGTGACACTAGCGTACCGGAAGTTTGCTCTGGTGCAGCTCTTTTCGCTCTAGGTTTTGTTGACATTTCTAAGATCTACACTATAGAGGTACACAAGGGTGAAAGAAACCCAGTGAGTGGCATTTGCTCTTACATCATACTATATTGGATTAAAAATACCCTTTTGACTGTGTTATAAATATGAGAACACAGTAACTTATATAATAAACACATCTGAAGATACCCTTAATTAAGCGTCTGTTTTTACCCTCCAATTAGTATGCAATCAGATCTCTTAAACGTCAATATATTGTCAATAACACAAAACTAACATACACTATTTTCTGACTGCAGATACATATTTTCATTTATAAGTAGGCACTCGTCGCGCGGATATGACGCGCTGTGCGTTTTGTGACGCCACTGACTGTATTGCCGCGAAATGTCAAATCATGGCATCAGGATTTCAGAAATGATCGTCTCTTGGTGAGTGCGAATGCATTATTATAATATGATGCATGCATAATTTGTTTAACTGCAAACCACAGTGCATATCATTTACTTACGAATCTTTCTGAATGTATTTCTAATGTACAGAGTTTGAAAAGCATGAGAAGTCAAGGCAGATGTGGTCCAGATGGGGTTTCTGTCCATTGCAAGGATGCACTTCAGCTCCTTCCACAGAGACTCAGGGAAAAACTGATGCCCTTCCAGAGAGAAGAGCTCCTTTTTGCCCTGTCAAGGGATCGACGGTTGGTTTAATTTAAGTTTCTGTTTTTCTTTTCTTTTTCCAAAATGTATAACCTACAAAAACTGAAGCAAAATAAGAAACTTGCGTGATGGAGATGAGCAGAACTGATGTAACATGAATTTCATTTTTAAACATCTGTTTTAAAGTTAAAGTTAGTTAAAGTTCTATTCAGTTTTTTTTTTTTTAAAGGGGGGGTGAAATGCTCGTTTTCACTCAATATCCTGTTAATATTGAGTACCTATAGAGTAGTACTGCATCCTTCATAACTCCAAAAAGTCTTTAGTTTTATTATATTCATAAGAGAAAGATAGTCTGTACCGATTTTTCCCGGAAAAACACAACCGGCTGGAGGCGTGATGTGTGGGCGGAGCTAAAGAATCATGAGCGCCAGTAGGATTTTGCGTTGAGAGCGTTTGGAAGCTGTGAAATTACCGTGAGGGAAAAACCATCATCCAAAACAAACCATGGCTAACAGTCAGATTCAGCCATTTATTTATGATCCAGAATCAGATCCAGAGGCTGAAATTTAACAAGAGCAGCATCAGCAACGACGTCTCTATGTGGTATGTACTGAAACTGTATATATTTGCTTAGCGGTTTTGGAAAATGACTAAGTTCCACTTTGTCGTCTTTTTTTTTTTTTTTTTTTAAGCTGTACATGTGGAAAGTGCAGTTTGATGACAACATCGCATGTTGTTTACTTGATGTGCTTACGCGCCGATAGCTAAGTTAATAACACAGAGATATTTGAAGCAGTTTTACTCACCGCCTGTGGTTTCAACACACGATCGTGACCCTTTTTCGTTGGGACTGCATTATCCTTAAGAAATAAACAATGTGCAAATCCGGCATCAAACTGGGCCTTGTTTGTAAAACAAGCATCTTCGAAATGCAGGGAACAAACACAAACACTTGCACAACTCCGTTGATGCTCCATCCACTGGTCCCTAAATGCTGTTTTTTTGGTAATCTGTGCAGGGTTGTCTTGCCCTGGCAACCAAAAATACACTCCTTTTGTGACATTTCGCGACGCTCTCGCTCTGATCAGTGAATGTCTGTTGTGTTCTCAGTGCTGTGCTATACGGGAGCGCGCGCTCTTCCGGCAGACGTGCCCTCAGGACCCATATAAGGAAATTCCGCTCCATCTAACGTCACACAGAGCCATACTCGAAAAAAACTTTCCGAAACTTGTGACAAACCGGAAGGAGTATTTTTGGAACAGAAATACTCCTTCAAACGTACAACTTAATTTTTGAAACTTTGTCCATGTTTAGCATGGGAATCCAACTCTTTAACAGTGTAAAAAACTCAGTATGCATGAAATAGCATTTCACCCCCCCTTTAATTTCCTTCTACATGTTAAACTTTTGATACAAATATCAAATAAATTAAATGTTAAGGCAGATAAAAAAACATAAGAAAACATAATTGAGAAATCTAAAATAAAAAGTAGTAAAATAATAATAATGATAATAATAACCTGTTTAAAAATGTTAGTAATTCCTACAATTACGAGTAATCTAAAATATTTTTTTTTTCTTTTTTCTTTTTTATGAATCATAAGAAACTAATACTAAACTCTAGTTCACACAAAGAAATTTTAAAAAGACATTGGATCTTGATCAATTTGGCTTCATATGTACAAAGTATTTCACAAGCAATAATATATAGTTTACCATATAATAATCACTGTTTGTATTCTCCAAACTACTTCACAATAAAACATGCATACATAATAAAATGCATTTTTAAACCTCTTAAACACTTCCTTGTCAGATTTATTTATGACAGGACCTGAAAAGACAAGATGAACTAATACATTAGTTATTGCATGCATCACTCTTCATATATCTTTCTATCTCGTAACCTGCAGCTGCTTTAAGCAGGTGCGAATCTAATTTACTGCAGTTCTGTCAGTCAGTGTTCTGGGTCAGACGGGTCAGTTCATCCACGCTGCCGAGGGTCCTGGATCGATGGCAGGACACACACAGATCTGTTTGGTGCAGACAGGGTCAGTCGCTTAATTAGACAGACATTTAGCGGGACGGATATTACAGAATCCCAAAGGAGTCACAGTGGATGATGGGGTGGATGTTGTTACAGAGGTCTGATTTTTTTTGGTTCAATAGATTTATATAATGGAGAGATCAAAAACATAGCCAATTACTGACAGGGTTATTATAATTCATTAAAACAAAAAAATGTTGTTAAAATGAATGTTAAGTGAAATAAAAAAATCCAACATTTCTTCTAGTTTGAACTGATGTAGTAAAATAACTATTTAAAACAAAAGCCATACAATGTAGTTACTTATTTAAAAATAATAATAATAATAATATAATGAATATTTATAAACATTAGAAATATTTTTCAATATTTAAATATTTTTAAGAATTTTAAACTAAAATATTAAGTTAAAACTGAAATAGAAAATACTATATAAAACTACAAAACAAAACCTAATACAAATGGCAAAATCACCCAACGAAATAACTAAAACTTGAAATGAAATATAATTTTTTTTTACTTATTCATAATAACAGTATCTCAGTTATACAAAAATAAAAATGCATTTACATTTTAATAGTGCACTTAGTATTTTTTTTTTAGCATAAAATATATTTATCAAGTGATAAGCAAAACTCCTATGTATTATATTGTATTATATATTGGCATTATTAAGTATGGACTTATCGGCATCCAAAAACATTTGTTTTCATGTATTTCTACAACCAAAAACAAATAGTTTGTTAGCTAACACAACTTTTATTGAATGCTTTATTAAATTAACAATTTCAGTTATTTATAAATATTAATTTACTGTTTTAAAAATATTTATATTCATGAGAAAAGCTGAAGTTTAATATTGTGCCTTTTTATAAACAAAAACGTTTTTGTTGTGTATTTTATTTCACACATTCACAAACAGGCAGATGTTTTGTTTTCTCCAAGCTGTCATAAATAACGCGACTTTATATCGAACGTGATATTGAACGAACAGCTCTAGAAAACACTCAAACGCAATTTCACTCTTTCCACACTGATGGATTTGGCGTAATGTGTTTGGTGCTGGCCTCTTGTCACGGATGCTAAGGGTCAGTGCTCAGATGGGCCTTAAGTTAAGCAAACCCTAATAATTGTAAGGGTATTAGTATTAAGCCTTTTCTTCCTTCAAGCGGTCTGGTGCATCTGGCTGCAGAATAAACCAGCTTTTATTGACCGTAATCAAGTCTGACTGTATTCAGTGAGCCGACACTGATGTCCTCTTTAACTCGACAGGTAGTGTTTCCCAGTGTGCCAGCTGCTGTTAGATAACTCCCTTCAATCAGTGCATATTGTCTTCTTCACTTTCATTCTCCTCAGCCAGTATTAGATTGTCTGATGACCTGAAAACATGCACAGTGCCGTGAAAATTGTTTTTGCCCACGTCCTGTTTTTTTTACTTTTTTGCATATTTGTCACACTTTAAAGATTCAGATCATCAAACAAATTGTAACATTACAGAAAAAAACCCAGAGTAAATACAAAATGCAGTTTTTAAATGATGATTTCATTTATTAAGGGAAACAAGCTGCCCAAACCTGCCTGGCACTATGTGAAAAAGTAATTGCCCCCTAAATCTAATGACTGGTTGTGCCTCCCTTTTACAGCAACAACAACTGCAATCAAGCGTTTGCGATAACTGGCAATGAGTCTTTCACATCGCTGTGGAGGAATTTTGGCCCACTCTTCTTTGCAGAATTGTTTTAATTCAGCCACTTTGGAGGGTTTTCGAGCATGTTTAAGGTCATGCCACAGCATCTCAATCAGATTTAAGTCCAGACTTTGACTTGGCCACTCCAAAACCTTCATTTTGTTTTCTTGAACCAATCAGATTTGACTAGTGTGTTTGGGATCATTGTCCTGCAGCATTACCCAAGTGTGCTTGAGATGGCGGCCAGACATTGTCCTTTTTTCTGATAGATTGCAGAATTCAAGGTACAATCAATTATGGCAAGTCAACCAGGTCCTGAAGCTGTGAAGCAGCCCCAGATCTTCACACTACCTCCAGCACGTTTGACTGTGCCTTTGTGTTCTTTTAATTAAATGCTGGGTTGGTTTTACACCAGATGGAATGGGACACAAACGTTCCAAAAGATTCCACTTTTGTCTCATCAGTCCACAGAATATTTGCCCAGAAGTCTTGGGGATAATCAAGATGTATTCTTTGGCAAATGTGAGACGAGCCTTTGTGTTATTTTTCGGTCAGCAGTGGGTTTTGCCTTGGAACTCTCCCATGGATGGTGTTTTTGCCCAGTCTCTTTCTTACTGTTGAATCATAAGCACTGACCTTAATTGAGGCAAGTGAGGCCTGCAGTTCTTTAGATGTTGTTCTGGGTTCTTTTATGACCTCCTGGATGAGTCATCTTTGCGCTCTTGGAGTAGTTTCGGTAGGCTGGCTACTCCTGGGAAGGTTCTCCACTGTTCCAAGTTTTCTCTATTTGTGGATAATGGCTCTGACTGTGGTTCGTTGGAGTCCAAGAGCCTTAGAAATGGCTTTATAACCCTTTCCAGACTGATTCATGTCAACTATTTAGTTTTTCATCTGTTCTTGAATTTCTTTAGATCGTGGCATGATGTATTGCTCTTTAAGAAGGCTTCACTTTGTCAGGCAGGATCTGTTAGATTATTATCTAAGTGATTTCTTGATTCGACAGGTCAGGCAGGTCTTTGTGTAATATTACAATTTGTTGGATGATCAGAATCTTTTTTTAAGTTTTAAAAATTGTCAAAAAATGAAAGGGAAAAAAAAAACAGGAAGGGGGCAAAAACCTTTCAACGGTACTGTAAATGAGTGCCGTATCCAATGTTGCAACATGCTCAACTTGGACTTCGATTTGCAGACAGTTTTACATAAAATTTAATAAATAGGCCCAAACCTTTTTTAAACATTCATGATGTGATGTGACAATGTGACATGTTATAGTTTTAAATTTTTATGTTTGTGCAACGCGTACTATTTCACATATTTTCAGTTTTGTACAATGTAAAAGATTGACAGTTTGATTAGAAAGTTTGATACATTTAGCTTTTTTGTAAGCAAATTATATAATACATGTCAATTTTTATATATATATTTTTCTATATAAAGTGATATGCACAACCAATTTTCAAGTTTGATCTACATGCTATTTTGTTTGTACACTACAGTTTAAATGTTTGGGATCTGTAAGTTTCCAAAAAATATTATCAATATATTATTAATATAATTGTTTTTTTTTCCTTTTTAATATATTTTCAAATGTACTTTATTCCTGTGATGCCAAAGCTTTTGAACACTATTGTATACCATTCTAAACAAACTCTAAATTTCACAATTCTTGCCACAGAGATTAATTTGAATGCAGCTTTCTGTTCAGTGTCCTGTGATCTCTGTTGGATTTGGACACTCTCGATAACAAAAGCAGCTTAGAAGTTACTACATCAAGCCGACACGCATCTAAAATGCCACATCAGTCACCTCTATGAAGCTATCACTTTTATCCGAACGGGTGCGTGGTTTGTCCTTTGTTTTTTTGTTCGTGAATCTAATTTAGCCATTAATTTCCCCTTGTGTAGTGCTTTGATCCCACTAATCAGTTAGTATGTGGATTACGGCTCCAGATAATTGCTCTGTAATTAAATATGTAATCTCCACTCCAGCCAATAACCCGAGCAATCCTCGACTGTAATTACTTTATCCGTACAGAGACTCTCCACCTACCGTCTAATGAACCGGGACAGGCGTCCACATGGCTGTGTGTCATCTCCAATGACTAGACACGTTTCATTTAATGTTTTTTGCCATGGGAAATGAAGGTGGTTAGTTACTGTTTACTTTTCATATTAGGCTTGACAGACTTAAGAGAAAATCTGATTAACGCGGACGGTTTTAGATCAGCGTCGATGATAGAACAGTAATTAGAAAAATTGCTAGGGTTTTTTAAACGTTGACTTAACATATTAAACATTTTATTTACTTGTTTTTCCACTAATTTCAAAATTTTATGTCAGATCATACCTTGTTTTCTTTCTAGTTGGTTTGCATGAAAATTGTGTATCAACAAGCTGGTTTTTCATGTTGTTTTTGGTGTCAGGTTGTTTATCTGGACAAGATGTGTCAGTATTATTCGAACAGTATTTCGGGGGTGTTTGAACAACTAAAAATGGAAAACTCTTTGTGCATTTTGGCAGTCCATTTACATGACATCGGCATTTTGAAGGGCCTGACAATGCAGACTTTTGAAACAATCAAATTTTATAAAATATTTCTGAAAATGGTTTTGTCAGGCACTCGCATATTACACGTTGGTGTAGTGTTTCTTTAGAAAATGACATCTCCACCTACTGGCCTGGCATGCATAATACAGAGTTTTTAGTAATTTTGTGGATCCGTGTGAACAGGGACTGTTTTGACAATGTTGTCATTAGGGGTGGAACGATACATGTATTCGTACCGTACCGTCATGGTATGGGCATCTTGGTTCGGTGCAACCCAGAAGGGGGCTCCCCCAGCAATGCAACGCTGTTTGATAACCCACCACTAATAGAAGAAACAGTGAATGCCATGAGTTGAAAATGTGCACTTGAAAACAAAGCCCCTTAGACAGTGACCATGTGCTGACTCTGAATGCAACTCTAACAGACTGACAAAGGAATATACTTTAAAGGCACTCAACTGTTTGTGAAATGAAACTTTGTACTCATGTATCCTACTGTACCTCTCTCACTCATCACAAATCCAAATATTCCTCAATATTTCCATGTTTGCGATGTATTTTATCTGAATGTTAAACTTTTATTTATTATGTAAATTATAGGTTTTGTACTTCAGTCGCATTCCAACGGTGACACAGAGGCGGGTGCACTGATGTTTGGTTCACTTTGTTTTATTTTGAAGTTCCAACTGCTCTGTCAAGTTAGCAATACTGGAACTGATGTGTTTTGTTTGTGTGTGTGTGTGTGTGTGTGTGTGCGCGCGCCAGGGTGATCACTTTAACTGTTTCCTTATACCAGCAGAATAAACTTTAAACACTTATTGTCTCATTAATAATGCATTACTGTTTAAAGGTATGCTTTTATTTGTGTACACTCACAATGAAAACAAAACATTGTGCTTTTGTAAAATAAAGAACAACTAGGATGTGGCTTTCTGTCATTTGAGTTTCCTTTCTGTAAACCAATGAAGCCTGTCATAAAAACAAACTGAAACTCAGCATACATAGTCTACGTTACGTGTCGCACTGATTTTTCCCCTTGTCTATCTGTAAACTATATTAAATATATTTTAATAATTTATTCCTTGTATTTTACTGCAGACATAATGTAATAATATTCAGTATTTTCACATATAGGCCAGAAAAAAATTATATTAAAAAATGTCATACTACAGTCTGTTCAAAATAAATGAAAAGAAACCGAGCACAGTAAATAAAAAAAAAAAAATTCTTCCTGTTGTACCGAAATCGTATCGAGCCATGACCCTTGAACCAAGGTATGCACCAAACCATGAAATCTGTGTACTGTTCCACCCCTAGTTGTCATCTGTATGCAAAACTATGGCATTTTTAGTATGCCTCATTAACACGGACGGTTCTAGAGCAGAGTCGATGCTAAATCAATAAATAAATGTGTGGAAATTTGTTAGGGTTTATTTAATGTTGACACGGTTTTGTGAAAGCGGTGACATACTTTACATAGTTTTTATGTGTTCTGTCTTTAAATTTGTTCGTAGGCGAGTAGTGTTTCTTTAAAAAATGACATCAGCAACTACCGGCCTGGCATGAATATTACAGCATTTTTAGTTTCTTTCGGAGTTCCACGTGAACGGGGATCGTTGTTGACAAAAACACAAAGGGAAAACATTTCTGTGTTTAGTACATCTTTGCAATGTAAACGTACCCTTAAATGTTTTGCATCTTGAAGTATTAGATCTAAGGCTACATATTATGAGAAAAACTCAAAGTAACCACAGTTCCCTCTAAAATACCTTTGTTGGATATTGTTATTACTGTACAATTGTAGTAAATTTAATTTGGGATCTTATTCAAACTAAATTCAGAATATGCTAGATAAACTAAACAGTTGAAATCTCATTAACATACTGTTTTAGAGTAGCATTGATGCTAAATCAATAAATTAATGAGCGAAATTTGCTAGCGTTTAACATTGACTACACGTTGCCACATTTGTTTTGAGCATTTTATTAGTTTGTTTTTCACCAATTGTGAGGTTTAATGTCAGATCATACCTCGTTATCTTCCTCCACACAAATTACTGGTACATCTCGTTTCATTTATAAATTCGGAAGAAAAATTAGTGTGCATATTGTGAACAAACTGTTTTTCAGTGATGTTTTCAGTGTTAGGTTGTTAGTCCCAAAGAGATGTGTTACTATTCATAAGGAGAGTATTTGAAATGCCTTGTCGTCACAGTGGTTAGCACAAGTGCTCTTGACTCATTGGTGCTCAAACAAATGTTGCGGATTGTTAATTTGGCGTAATTGGCACATTCTTTTTTGCCATTTTATGTATTCATTCGACACAAATGTCGAAGTTTTATGTCAGATCATACCTCGTTATCTTCCTCCCCACCAATTATTGGAACATCCTTGCCTCATTTGGGAACTTGTGAGTAAAATCGTCTGTTTTCACTCTCAGGTTATTTCCATCTTTGATGTTGCAACACTACAGATATGTTATACACGGTGGAGTACAGTTATGGCCACATGAAATACCTCAGAAAACCATGGCAGGAAGTATTTCGTGGTGTTTGTGTTTGTTTACGTGTTTGGAGAGTCTGTTTCGTTTAATCGCGTGAATCTTCACCTTGCGGTTTGAGTAGATGTACCTCTCATGTAATAGAATACAACCACTCTGTGTTTTCTAAACCATCGATTTCCGTTTTCTCTCTCTTTATCTCCCACCTCTCTCTCTCTGCAATTCAATAATCCCCCTGAAGCAGAATTGCTGGTTTTTTTTTTTTGTTACAGCACAGCCAAACCACACACTGAGACACGATAGTTGCTCAGATGATGCAGTGTTTTAAGCTGCACTGTGCTACTTATAGCGAGATTTCATCAGTGGCTTGTTACCAGTCGAGAAGATAGATATCCACAGTTGCTTTCATATCTCGAAAGCACAAAAGGTGAATGCAGCCATTACTTGATAAAACCTTACTTGAGTCTTGAAGTATTAGATTTAATACTGCAGGTTACGAAAGATTACTATAACCACAGTTTCCTATAAAATAACTTAGTCTGTAATTGTTACTACTGTAAAATCTCAGTAAATTGATTTGGGATTCATTCAAACAGGTTTTTTTCATTTCCGATTGATTTTCTAAGCAATTATACTTGGATTTTTGTCTGGTAAAATGAACAAAAATGATCTAAATATTGTAAAAACTTAGAGGCGAGCTCTTTTGACTAAGAAATGTAAAAAAAAAAACAATTTGTTTACAATGGTGGCTAGTGCTAAGTTTTACTACAATTTTATCGTAATAACATTAAGGTAAAGGTATTCATAAAAGTACAATGGAATTTAAAAAAATCAGCATTGGCCTGACAACCCCATAACAAAATATTAGCATTGTTTTCTTTCTTTCTTTTTACTTAGCTGGCTAATGCTAAGTTTTACGACAGTTTTACTGTAATAACGTTAAGGTAAAGGTATTCATAAAAGTAAAAACAAATTATTCCAGCAGTGTAGCAGTGAGTATTTTGATCGAAACAAGCACCTAGCAACCATGCAAAACACCTTTTTGCAAGTTTAAGTCAGATTTTTATTTTTTTATTTTTTTGGAAATCTAAAAATGAGTTTAGTTTCTTTTTTGTTGTTATTGTTGTTTTTTGGTGGCTAATGCTTAGTTTTAATCACAGTCCTGCTGTAGTAACTCTAAGGTAAAGGGTATTCATAAAAGTAAAAACAGAATTAAAAGAAGTCCAAAACAACCGCATAGTAACATGTTAGCATTGTTTTTGAGCAATGCTAAATTTGACCACAGTTTTACTATAGTAACATTAAGGTAAAGGTATTCACAAAACTACATTGCTACAGTAGTATAGATCATCTAGACTAGCTAACCTGTTACAGTATACATGATCTTGTTTGTTGTTTTAAGATGTTTGGTTCCACAAAACAGCTAGCATAATGTTAATTTAGTTCCCTGTGTGCTAGAAAACCACGTTTATCAACTCCTCACTTACACGCAACACCCTCACGCCACATAAAAGATGCTAATAAAGCCATAATGCACCAGCGTATGGACTACTACTAAATGCTAATTCATCATATGTGGATGATGAAATGCTACGCAAGGGAAGATTAGCATACGCCGTGCTGACACAATTACTGCGGTTTAATGAGCCCTGAACTCTCACCCACCAATCAAACCGCTACACCGTGAGCCACCATGTGACACACCGGAGCTAAACTATCTCTGTCTCCTCATCGAGCGCCGTGGACGAGACAATCGATAGCTATTGATCCGAGATGGAAGGCTGTAAAGAAGGGATACTGTACGGCCGCTTAAAATTGCATCAGAGGTGCAAATGAAGGCATGGGGGAAGATTAAGAGATTATTCAATATTATGTTTTTAACGAACGTGAAATAACAAAGCGAATTAGTGCAAATTAAGTCGTCTTCGCTAGTATCTGTGGCCTTCATGTCAGGGGCAAAGACTCCAAGAAGGTATTAAGGATGCGCATAATTATAAATTTTTTAATATTTCACATTGTTTGTTGGCTTTAATGTAATATATACATGATATTCCTAAATGTTGACAAAATTTGATTTTATTTGATAAAGGTAAAAAAAAAAAATTAAAATATTGATGACATCTCAAAATGTATGTATTTTATTAAAATATATAAACATATTGTTTTGTTGATACTTTTTTTTAATTCCTTTTTTATTTTTTATAATTTTCACAATTGTGATCAGGTATCTTGTAATAATGTTCAATATAGAAGATTTATCGACAGGATACAAAACTGTTTGTCAAGTAATTTTGTTTATTTTGTATACATTTATGTACAGTATTTATATAAATATTATCTATATATTTTATTTATGCATTTATATTTTGTAGATAGATTTTTTTCACTGTTGCAATTACATCATACTTGAATAGGAAAAACAAAACAGGAAGAATATGTTTATTATAAAGTTTTTTTTAGATAATATTTTTGTATTTTATTAATAATGTTTATATATTTCATTTATACATTTATATTTAGTTTTACTTAATTGTGTGTGTGTATATATATATATATATATATATATATATATATATATATATATATAAATTTTATTTATTTTTTTATATTTTATTTATAAAAGCAAAACATTTTATTAAGATTGTATTTATACGATACATTTCACATCATAACTTTTGTACCCCAACTTCCTGTTTAAATACGATATATAATAGAACAGAAAATAAATCTTTAAACTGAAGCTTTAAACTAATATTTATTTTGTTTATCATTTATATTCTAAATTAATGTATTATATTTAAAGGTAATTTTATATTTTATTTTTGCTTTTATGTTTAAATATTTTTAATCAATATACTATATATATATATAATATATATGTATCTATCTATATATATATATATATATATATATATATATATATTCATATAATGGACATATTTCCTATTCTAACAAGAAAACTATTAAATGACAAGGAAAATAAGACTGACCTTTTTTTTTAACCAAACAAACTTTTAATTTACAGAAAGAGTGTATTTAAAGTTTTCAATATTCCGATTTTTTTCATTGACATTTAAATAACGTCAATAATTTCTATATATTTCATATGAATGTTACTCATCTACATTTCCTTTCCTTTGATTTGATTTATGATCTACTATAGTGAATTAGGAAGCCTCACGATCTGAAAGGGTTGCATTTAAAAGCGTGCTAGAATTAAGTTGATGGTGTTGTTGACAGGCAAATCAGACGGGGCCTCCTTCAGGACACAGCAGTGCGTCGGTTGCAAGCCGCGTTATTTAAAGAACAGTGATTAATGTGTGGAGAAGCAGCGTGCGCACACACACACACACACACACACACACACCTGAGAGGCACTCGAGGCGTGTGAGAGCACATTACAAAGCGCAAGCAAGTGCTCCAACAATTTGAAGGCAAAGAAAAGCCAGTGGCAGGACAGAGGCTGTTAATCATCCTTTCACAGTGAGGGGAGAGAAAACAAGATGAAGAGGGCATCATAGCTGTCTCTCTCTCACCTCTTTATCTTTATTTGTGCCTCTGTCGCTCCTAGACATTTCAAGAGGTCACTTTATTCTCTTATCGATACTGATCAAAATATAATATGGCTATATTAGCTTATTTCTACACCTTATTACCTTGATAAAAAAGTATTTGGGCCATTTCATGGTACAGTGACGTTAATACCATGGTACTTTGATATATATTGGCTATTTTAGTGGGGTTTCAACCTGGAAATAAACCGAAAGGTTTAGTTTTTTAATTATTTTGAAACAAAGAAGATTTTTATCATATTTTTTTAACCAAAATATTACTTTTAATATGTCATATTTTTAACTGTCTAATATTTGAACATTTGTTAATAACTACTATTATTTATATATAAATATAAATAATATATTTATATATTTACATTTTATTTGTATACATTTTAAATATAATTATTATTAATAAATATACCTATATTATTTATTATCATTTTTATGTTATTATATTACTACATTTATATGTAAATATTAATATATTATATTTAAATATGAATGTTTATATAAATATATAGCAATAGATGAAATATTAATAAGTTTTAGTTTTACAATTTATTTTTACTTAAGTGTTACTTTTTCAAAAAGTCTAATTTTAACATGAATTAATTATTGTTATTATTATTGATAATAAATATTATAACTGTTATTTATTGTAATCATTATATTTGTATACCAATGTATAAATATTAATATATTTTTATAATTATATGTAGATGATGGATGGATAGATACAGTAGAACAATATAAATTATTTTTATTTTTTATGTGCATATTTTTGTAACTTCAGAGTTTTGTTTTTAAACAGTCTAATATTTTAATATATTTAATTTAAAATATATAGATGGCTATAATAGATAGTCATTTAATTTTGTGTTTAAAATATATATATTTTTTTACATTTATTACTCTTATTTTTTACTTAAACTCCTTACTATTTAATCATTTTAAATAGTCTAACATTTTAACTTTAGGATTA
The DNA here is from genome assembly GCF_003368295.1 of Carassius auratus. Classification (NCBI taxonomy): domain Eukaryota; kingdom Metazoa; phylum Chordata; class Actinopteri; order Cypriniformes; family Cyprinidae; genus Carassius; species Carassius auratus. The sequence continues at coordinate 4,960,129 of NC_039264.1, read as the reverse complement.
ATATTACATTAACCTGTTAATAGAAGTCCCCACAATTCACAGAAACTAACGTGTGTGTGCACATAAATATATATTAATATAAATAATAAATGAATACGTACATACACTATATGTATTTATTTTCTATTACCTAATACCATAGTACTTTGTGTTCGTATAATACAGAAGATGAATTTGTTTCTAAAATGGTTACAATACATTGTCCTTCTGTTGAATGTGCTATTGTTTAGAAAGCACACTGTATTTGTACACAGTATGCAAATATGGCATCAGCATTAGCTAAATGTGCCGCTGTCGAGGGAGCCTGTTTATAACAACCGAGGCGTTGCTGGAATCCACATTAATAATAAACCCAAAAGAACAAATAAACAAAAAAGAAGCAAAGCTCCTTCATTTTGTGGCCCTGCATGTATCTGCTTCATTTGTTCCCAGTAAATCCTCGAACATCGCGTGACGCACGAGCAATTACAGTTTCTCCCCTGAACGAATCCGCAGAAGATCAGTGTCTCTTGGCTTTGCTTAAAAAAAAAGAAGGAGAGAAAGAAAGCGAGATGAAACGGAGGAAGCATCTCTCCTCTAATGAGTGGATCTAGTGTTTGACTCGGGAGCGGGGGGACATCTCACTAACCAGAACCAGGAAGGTCTTGATGCTCTGCTTCCTCACTGGGAGCACCAGGACATAGAGCAATGTTGCAGACTGTTTCACTTTATTTGTTTGCATCACTCTTCAGGTGATTTGAGATCTTGTGGATTTGTCATGCAGTAAACGCTGGGAGAGAGAAGAAGAGAATGTACACTGTGTTCATAAAACACTTGTGTGTGTGTGTGTGTTATTTTCTTTAGAAGTTGTTTGATGTAGTATATGTAGAGATTCTCTAATGATCACAATGAAAAGCTGCCTCCCCAGTCTACTCCCATCATTCATTCAAAATATACAAAAAATGCTTTTACTGTACACAGAAATGTCAGTAATAACATTTTCATTTAATATTCTGATATCAAAGTTTTCATTTTAATATCAGAAATATATATTTAATATATATATTCACATCTATATAAATCTGTCCATCTAAGTATACTTATATGCGTATATATATATATATATATATATATATATATATATATATATATATATATATATATATATATATATATAGCGACTTACAAATGATGACAATAAAAGCAATCAAAACCAAACAAAAGTGCAATAATATGCAAGTGCTATATGTATTTCTATTATCTTAGATAAACAACTTAATATTCACAGTTAAGCGAATACAATTTACATATTTTCCTTTAAATCTAACATTTGGATTTAAACATTAACCTTTTAAATATTTTCAACATTTTAAAGTAAAAATACATTTAGTGTATTTTAATATTTATTTCATATTTAATAAAAAAAAGTTTAATAATTTATTATTTTAATGTCACATTTAATATTTGCTTACTTGGTTTCCAAATATTTACATTAGAAATATAAAAAAATATAATATTTTTAATACATATTTAACCATGTTAAATTTAATATGATTTTATCTTTGCTGAAATCGTTTCATTCAAAATATTAGGAAATGTAATGTTTTAATGAATATTTCAACCATTTTATTTTGTATAGCATTTCGTAATACTATTTTAAAATGTATATATTTTAATAGTTTAATTATATTTTTACACTTTTTGATTAAACACATTTTTAATATGTTTACATTATCAATGTATAGTATTTGAATATTTCCTAATTTAATGGAATCTTTTTACTATATTAATACTTTTCAGATATTTCAGCTGACTCAAAGTATTTGAAAATGTAATGGTAACAAAATAAAAATCTGTTGTATCTTGATATTGAAAATGGGACGAGGCAGGTTAACTCTAGGCAGGGGGCGAGGAATTAAAAATGAAAAACTACAAAAGTGTACACTATGGATCTTTGTAATGTCATGTTGCTGCATTGATTAGGACTCGAGTGGCCCATATCTTCAAGGGCAACATGCTGAGCTCAGGATGCTGGGTAAATTTCATTTAGGGGAGCAGCTTGATTGATTCAAGGCCTGTATTATTTGGTTATTGGGGTCTTAAATGAATGGGCGTTTTAAATAAAGCCCTGTACGCCGCAGCGGGGCTCTACACGCCTCTGCTTCAGGATTGAGTTCTCCATGCCGTCGGCTGCCAGCGCAAAATTAGTCGTTGAGTTCAGGTGTGCAGGAAATTATACTGAGCAATGTGCGCTGGCTTTCACAATATTGCCTTCTGGACATTGGTTTAGGGAAGAGATTTAAAACGTGATGCAGAGGGTAATTATTCAGAGACAACTGATTTTGGTGTTTGGGTCAGTCATTGTAAGTTCATTAGTTTTCATTTGTGTTTTGCAGGTGCATGATTGCAGATGAAGTAAGAGCGTTTTGCTTTTCTTGACTCTAATTCGATTGGGTTTTTATAGAGTCCACTAATCACTGACGATTTGTGCCGTCAGAGGGGTTTGGGAAAGACGATCCAGGCCATTTCGGTGGCGTATATCTACAAACAAGAATGGCCTCTGTTGATTGTGGTGCCTTCATCTCTGAAATAGCCTTGGATTGAAGAGCTGGAGAAGTGGACTCCCGAACTCGACCCCAGAGACATCAACTTGGTGGAAACCAAGACTGATACAATGTATGACAAATTTAAGTTCAATAGAGCACAACACTTGGGTTCAGGAAGTGAACAAGTGAAAAATCGCATTGATTTTCTCCGTAGTGAAATGGATTTTTTGAGTTAACACCTTAAGATAATGATATTTATGCATACATTACTCAATATGTAATGTTTTAAAACTATATCTTTACATGTTGCTTTCATAAAAATCACACGTATGTTGCAGAGACATTTTTGAAGGAGCACAACATCGAGAAAACATTACATAATATTTGCAGATTTTTTAAATATATTTTTTTAAATTAAACATTTTTATATTGTTTTTATATAATGTTATATTTATTATTATTATTATTATTATATATACATGCTTTTTGTTTATATTTTAAATATTGTTAAATTAGTATTGTTAAATAAAAATATATATAGTTTTCATATATTTATTATTAGTAGTATTATTTCATGTTTATTTATTCAAAGACATAACTGCCAAAATGTTTGTGCATTGTTTTCATAATAATAATAATAATAATAATAATAATATTAATAATAAAAAGTTGCATTTTTTTTTTTTTAAAGAACACCCTGTATGGAAAACATTGCATAATATTTGTATAATATTTTAATATTATTTAATATATATATATATATATATATATATATATATATATATATATATATATATATATATATATATATATATATTTTTTTTTATTATTATTATTTATTTCTTTATTTATTTTTTTCATTTCTTTATTTTTTTATTCAAAAGAAGTCATTGTCACAATATTTGCACATTGCTTTTTCTAATATCATAATTCCATAATGCGTTACAGAGACACTTTTGAAAGAGCAGACCATCTGGAAAATACTGCATGCTATTACACCCGTCATATTTATGTCCAAACATCCACTAAACATCTTAAATATAACCATGTAATCTAAATATTAAACGTCACATAAACATCTGAATGTTGTTCAAGCGTTGAAAGTGTAATGACGTGTAAATTGTAGCTACATTCTGACACACATCGAAATAGGCATCTTAGTAATCGATCGTTTAAGTTTGTTTTGCAGTCCCTGAAAGAAAAAAAAAAAAGAGGGACATCGGTTGGTAATTCATTGCGATCCAGTGGACCGTACTGGAGGACGTCTGCACTGGTGGCCGAGAGATTTTTGGCTCAAAATGAAAGATTGATTCTTTCAGACTGTGTGTGAGTTTAATCATAGTGGCAAAATTGATTCATGAAATTTATGACCGAGTATGACTTTGCAGAAGCCTCTGGAAGAGTTAGGAAGAAATCTCCTGATTTATTAATGTTTTTTTTTTGTGTCACACTTTTATGAGTAGCTTTAGAAAGTTATGAAAACCGTTCTTGCAGATTTTCAGCCTGTAGAAATACAAAACTGAAGTAAAATCTCCCGTTCACGGACTACAAAATTACACCACAATACAAATTACACGGCAGGAGTATGAAATCAAATCACCTCTCCGGAGAAATATTAAACAAATCCTAAATTAGCTCACCTTTTATGGCTACGAATCTCGCACGAAGAATACTTTAGCTCTATCTTAGGAGTGGGAGAGAGCTTATGAGAGCTGCCCTTCCACAGAGGATGCTGGGATTGATTGTACAGCCCATGCAGTCAGAGGGTCATGTTGTCTTTTTGCCTGTTATTGATGCTTCTAAAAAGAGGCTCACAAATTGCTCTGTTTACCCTGAGAATTCTGGCCCGGGGTTGAGTCGACCTGTAAAGTTGTTGCCTTGGCAACATCTCCCTCCGAGCCTGATGAAGGCATGTCAGCATGGGGAATGATATTTTAACTCTAATGGCTCATAGTGCAAAGCAGGAACAAACATCATTTCCTTTCAGTGTACTGTACGGCTGGCATCTTTACACAGTCTATAACGGGAGACTATGAGGTGAAGAAAAAATGTGAAATGCTTTGACAACCTTATGGCTCCAATGGAAAAGCTAATATTATAATCTGTTGAAAATGTATCTACAGTGTACACCGTTTCTGTTATGATGGATTTGTAAGTTTGTATCTCATGATTAAAAATTGCATTTAAAAAATCATGTGATGAAAAATTAAAATGTTAAATGCTAAGTGCAACTAAATCTTTAATGGTTTCATGTTATTTTCGACATCTGTCGACAGCCTCTATACTTCATTTCAGTCGAATTTTGATGCATTTTCAACTATTTCAATTTCAACGACATGGAAGTTGTGTGACCAAAAATAGTTTTTGTTTCTTGCGGGAAAGTTTAGCTTAGTTTAGCTTAGCTCGTGGTTTGGTATAGTGTGTATGAAAAAGAATTCGGTAAAACCTAAAAATTATTAAATGATTTTACCACCTTGTGGCTCCAATAAATACACTGTTATAAATATATTTAAGTTTAGACAGTTTCTTTTGTGATGGATTTGTAAGTTTGCACGTCGACTCGTGATTAAAAAAATTGTTTTGTTTTAGTCAAAATGTAACGTTAAATGACATGTGCAACTAACTCTGTAATAGTTTATAGTTGTTTTCGACGTTTGTTGTTGGCGTTAAAGCCTTTACACCTCATTCCGATGGTATTTTGGTGCATTTTCAACCTAGATTTTCAAAAATGTCATGTTGCGTGAAATTCCCTGCAATACTTTAGCTGAGCTTGGCTTGTCTTTGTTGTGTTGTGTTTGTATTCTTTATAAAAGTGAATTCTGGCGTATAAAATTCTAAAAATGCTTTTACGGTCTTGTGGCTCCAATGAAAACACTAACAATATAAACTATTATAAATGTTTGTTGTAAGTGTACACGGCTTATGTTTTGACAGGTTTGTACGTTTGTAAGTCATGACCCAAAATTATATTTGTTTTATACAAAAAAGTGATGATGATAAGTAGTGCATTCAAATTTGAAGGGATGGGACTTGATTTAATCCAAAGTCCTTTTAAGGCAAGTCATGTCACTCGGCGGCCATCTTTGAAACGCCTCTCGGGCATGCAAGTGCATCTCCTATCTCTTTGAATGGGGAAAAATCAATGTGACGAGTGGGGCGGGGCCGAGAGCTGTGGGAACGAAGCAAGGCCGGTGGAGTGATTGGAAATGGGCGACACCTGCTCGACCCACCGGTCTCGAGTCCCACGGAGGAGATGGAAGGATATAAAACAGGAGTCTCTCGTCTCCCGACAGTGATGGATGAAAGAGGACCAGGCCTGGATTTTAGTTTGTGATTTGGTTTTGTTTGTGCACGGCTGTCGGCCGTGAGGGGCTGCCGCGCTGTTTTGTGTTTAGTTTGATTATTAAATCTTATTTGATTGTCCGCCGGTTCCCTCCTCCTTCTTCCCGATGATTGTGAAGTTTGTACATTGTTACAATCAAATTCTCCAAAACTGTTCTCTAAGCTTAGGATTAAATTTCACATTTGAAATCTGACAACAACTGCATCATAAATGTTGTTACTTTTGCTCAAATAGCGTTATAAAAGGCTTATTTTTCAGGCTAGATCAATCAGTGCGCATCCGCAGTCTGCGGTTTCTCTTTTTCTGCTGAACACAAAATAAGATATTGTGAAAAATTCTGTGAAACAAACAGTTGCCTGTAGCCACTGACTACGGTGGAAAAATACCATGGAAGTCAGTAGCTACCAGCAACTGTTTCATGAGTAAATTACCATTTTCATTTTTGGGTGAACTATTACTTCAGTATTGTATTTTTCCACGTTCATCGCAGAAATGTTGTTTTTGTTGTGGAAAATTGACATTTTGATGTTTTTTTACATTAACTTTAGCATTGACTCAAACAAAAAATAAGGCCAAGTAAATTTATTGAGAAAATTGTTGCACATTTGCATTTGTTGTTGTTTTGTAAGAGCATCAGCTCTAGTGACCATACTGGGCTACGGGTCGCTCACAATGGACACACGCCCCCTGCTGGAGGCCCTGAACTAGCAACAATTCGCTGTCGTCCTGGTGGATGAATCCCACTACCTGAAATCTCGCAACGCAGCTCGTAGTAAAATACTGGTGCCAATCATTCAGAACGCCAAGCGTGCCATCCTTCTAACTGGCACCCCGGCGCTGGGCAGACCAGAGGAGGTACGGTTTCCTCCAAATCTGTTTGTCATTTGCTTTGATTTATTAAGCCATTTGGTAATATGCAGCATGGTTTTGTTTGAGCTAAACCAGGAGGAGATCTTGTCATTAGCTGACATATTTCCCATCCTCCAGTCATCGCTCATGTCACCCAAAATTGCAAGTACGATAATATCATAAACTAAAAGTTTTGATAAGTCTCCCCCTGTATATTATCACTAGGTTATTAAAATCATTTATTTGACTATTGTACTCACTGTAAAATTATCTGATTACTACATGAAGGTCTTGTTTCTGCTCGGCACATTAGTTCACATTAGGAATAAACATTTATAGTCATTCTCATTTCTTTTGTAAAGTGACAGCTTGGAATTTGTCACGCAGTTAGTATCTTGCTGGTCTAATGACCCGCTCGCAGCAAAATTAAATTAATCAATCAAACAAGAGATCATTTTCAACATTTATCCTTTTATATGATGTAGCGATCCAGTGACGGATATTTTAGCCCATTTGATGTGGTTTTGTCCCCCCCTTGTTCAGTTTACCTGGATATTACTCCGGCGTGGGTGTTTATTTAACCCAGTGACCTCCGTTGAGGCGGACTATCAATGGCAAGGGTGATGTGAGTAAAAATGAGGGGATTTTAGAGCCACAGCTCTGAATGAGAAGGAAGAGAGAGCTCTCTTTTTCACAGGTCTCAAAAGCACAACGCTCATCTCTGCTGTTATTACTCTGTCCAGAGGTGTGCCAGTAATATTTGTAGTTTCAAAAAAACACCCATATCCTCACACAGTCTCGCTCTGTTCCTGTCTCTCTTCTTATTTTTTACATTGTCTGGGTCTTTGCTTTCATGTCACAATCTGTAACTCTGCCGGTTTTAGAAATGCAAGAATCAGGCTGCTGTATTAATTAATTCTTACAAGAAAAATACATTTGTACATTGTTTGCCAAACAATTCTTACCAATTTCTTAGCAAATCATTTGGAAGAAAACACCAGTGTTATGAGCAGAACAAAATTGTGTAAATTGGTCGTAAAACTTTTCTTGCGAGCAGAACAAATTTTATTGCAAATTGTTCGCAAAGTAATTCTTAAGAACAGAACTAATCTTTGCGCAAATATTAACAAAACCATTATGAATATTACAAATTCAATTTGTAAATCAGTTACAAAATCTCTCTTACAAGCAGAGAGAATTTGCAGACTGTTTCTAACGAGCTGAACTAATTTCTTTGCAAATTGTCTGTTAAGTCATTCTTAACGACAGAACTAATGTTTGGGCACATTTTCACAACCATTATGAAATTAATTTCCAAATTATTTACAAAATCACTTTTACAAGCAGAGAGAATGTGCAAACTGTTCCTAAAACCATCTTTGAATTGTTCACAAAACTGCTTAGGAGCAGAATGAGTTTGAACCGTTCTTAAAAAATGATGCAATAATGCAAATTATTCACAAACAGTACACATTCATATTTAAATCATATCAAAACCATCACAAGCAAAACTGTTTGTGCAAATCATTCTCAAAACCATTATAAACCGAATGAATTCCATGTACAAATAATTTGTAAAACCATTATTTATATGAGCAGAACAAATCTGTAAAAAAAAAAAAAAATGAACAGAACAAATTTCTGAGTAAATGGTTCATAAAAACCATGTTTTATGCAAAGTGTTACATTTACTTCAATATGAATGGTTTTCCAAATGTTAGATATTAAATTCATTCTGCTTGTGTTTTATGAATGAACCCCATTTTACAGACTGCAGTTCCACTCCTCACAGCCTGTTTTATTCTTGTTATATTTAATATCGTGTTTACTCCCACTAGTTTTTATTACTGATCTACCCGTCACTGATGGCCAGTTAATTGACCAATACATTATTCAGGAAACACCAGAGGCCTCGTTTTAAAGGATGTTACATTCTGTACACTTCTTGGTACATTGCAAGAGCTGCTGTTAAAATTTCACTGGACAAAAGCATTGCCAAAATGTACATCACTGTGTACACAAAAACCTCTCTAGTGTGTATATTATGGGAGTTTTGACCTCCATTGCTCTTCTAATTCCTTTGATACTTCTATCTGGTCTTCTTATGAAAGACAAGTGTTTTCTTAATTCATCAAGATAATCGCTGTTAGGTTTATACTAACTGAGCGTAATGTGCACTATGAGACTTACTCTTAGATGAAACACATTTGCATTTTATGAACTTAATACCCACTTTAATCAGCAGAGTATTTGTTCGCACCAGCTATAAACAGAAATCTGCTGACCGATTTTCAATAAACTCATGATTGCAAAGGCCCAAGGTCAGAACTATAAAAATGTCCTTCTTTTTAAAGTTATTTTATCCCATTGGATGTTACTAGTGTAAAGTTAGTTCAGTGCATGACGTTTATGATGTCGCATTGATTGATATTTTGATCTCTTGGTCTCTCTTTCAGCTCTTCATGCAAATCGATGCTTTTTATCCACGGAGGTTTGGAACCTGGAGCGACAAGGCAAAAAATACTGCAATGCACACTACAAGTAAAAACCTTCTTTTTTAATGTACAATACAGCATTCAAGTGCGACTAAAAAGGGAAAAGCAGTTTAGGTACAACCAAATGGCATTATTAAAAGACTAAGGGCCCTATCATACACCCGGCGCAATGCGACGCAAGGCGCAGCGCAAGTGTGTTTGCTAGTTTCAGTCCGTCGCCGGCCGCATTTTCCCGTTAAGCACCATGTCGTTTAATTAGCAAATGCATTTGCGCCCATTTGTGAGCCCATGGGTGTGCTGGTCTAAACAAGAGGTGTGTTCAGGGATTGCTGGCGCATTGCTATTTTAAGGAGCTGAAAATAGACTGCGACATAGACCAACTCAAACCTGGTCTAAAGTCTAAAGTCAATGGTGCAATATGCTTTTGTTATTTAAAGAGCGGGTTGGTAGAAAATGCACCTCTGGGCGGGTCCACAGTGCGCGCTGACTTTGCTTATTACACACAGGGATGCATCACACAAACATGCCAAATATGAAAAACAAAAGGATTACAGTGTAAAAGAACATTATTGTGTAGGTTACATAAATATAAAAATGTAATGATGGATAGTCATTGCGTGTATAAGAATTAGCCTACCTATTTGCAATTCAGCCTATTACTATTATTTATATTACTTATAATGATGAATGAAATTCTACTTCATCCCATGCCTTCACCTCGGGAAGCTTTGGTGGATTCCTGCTTGTCCCGTAGATGATCTGCACATGCGCTTTAACTTCGCGCACAAGCAGATCAGTTTCTTCGCTTGAGAAGCGTTCAGCTTTTTCGGCAACAAATTCCGCCATGTAAATAGCGAGCGCATTTCACTCTTAAAGGGAATGGGAGATGACACTCTGATTGGTCTATTGAATGTTAGGCCCAGTACTCATTAAGAGAATAGGAATTCCAAAAAAACAAGGACCATTTTTCCATTGTTAAAATAGCAAAAGTGGATTTGGACTCGCCCTGAGTACACCTGTGCCGTGCGCTTTAGACTTTGCGTTTAGATCGTTACAATAGGGCCCTAAGACTAATTGGTTTGCAATAATGTTTTACTTTATCATTATCATTTTATCATTATTATTTATTCCTCAAGCAACTTTTATTGATTAAAACTTTGGTTGTCATTTTAGAGAATTTTGATAAAGAGAAGTTTGACCAAAAACATTCATCTTTTGTTTGTAAAACCATTCTAACAAGCAGAATAATTTTATGAAAATGTTTGCAAAGCCATTCTTACGAGTAGAATAAACTTGTGAATAATGTTTGTAAAACAACATCAAGTTTCTGCAAATCCTCCGCAAAATTATTCTCATGTTCAGTGAATTTGTAAAATAAAATATAAAAAATACAACAAAAAATTAATTTTATTTGTAAAACTATTCTTATGAGTATAGTTAAATTGTTCAGCAAATTGTTTGCAAAATTCTTTATTCTTTATTGGGAGCAGAGTGAATTTTTCTGCAAATCTTTCGCAAAAACATTCTTACGAACATATATTTGTAAAAAATATTTGTAAAAACTTTATTACAAGCAGAATGAATCTGTGCAAAATGTTTATCAAACCATTCTCACGAGGACTTAAAATTTCTCTTTAAATTATTCGCAAAATCATTCATAACAAAGCAGAATGAATTTGTGCATAATACTCGGAAAACCATTCTTATGAGCAGTGCTAGTTTTCATGAAAATTATTTGCAAAAACTATTCATATTAGCAAATCAATTTTCAGAAACAAAAAACAGAACAAAATTGTGCAAATTGTTTGCAAAAGCGTTCTTATAAGCAGAATAAATTTCTCTGCACATTGTTTACAAAAATAAAATTTTTCTTAGCAAAGCTAATTGTTCAGCAAATTGTTTGCCAAAAAAATCTTACAAATAGAACTAAACCGTGCAAATTGTTTTCCAAAAAAAATCTTACAAGTAGAACTAAACCGTGCAAATTGTTTGCCAAAAAAAAATATTACAAGTAGAACAAAACCATGCAAATTGTTCGCCAAAAAAAAATCTTACAAGTAGAACGAAATCGTGCAAATTGTTTGCCAAAAAAAATCTTACAAGTAGAACAAAACCATGCAAATTGTTTGCCAAAAAAAATCTTACAAGTAGAACAAAACCGTACAAATTGTTCGCAAAAACATTCTTATGAACAGCGAATTTGTTCAAACTTTTGATGAAACCATTCTTACGAGTACACTGAATGTCTTTTCAGTTCACTCCCAAAACCATTCTTAAGACCAGAATGAATCTTCGTACAAATCATTCATAAATACTAGTTATATTTTTATTATATTTTAAATTGCATTTTCCATTATCTTTGCGTTTTTGCCCTACGCCTTTCCCATGTTGAATAGCACCTACAAATATTACGTGAGTTGATAACATTTTAATTATACTAAAGCATTTCCATTTATATTTTTCAGTATTTCATGGAATTTGCCTTTCCACCATCTTATTTTCCCCCCACTAAGCTCATCACAGTGAATTCTGGGATTATTTTCTCTGTTAAATATATATTTTACATCTGTATATAGTAATCCTTTAAAATGCTGTCTAGGTAGACATCTGACTAGGGTTTGGTGCAGAACTAATTTGTTTATGTGTGTGTGAAGCGGCAGCATTAATGTGAAGCTCAGATATGAGTTGTGTCATGAAGATGAGTGGTGTTCAGAACATCTGAGAGGAGTTTTGTTCCTCTCTTCTTCTTATCAAATCTACAGCGGAGAAACGAAACGACAGCGATCCACACAAGGGTACAAATTAATCTACCGAGGAGTAGACTCAGGAGCGCACACACAAATTCCTGTCAATCGTTCGGATATGTGGCAGTAAATATAAAACATTCATAATTTAAACTTGCACACACACATTTAAGATAGAAAAGGTCTCATTTCAATGATAATACCTGAGGATGTTGGTGAAATTAGGTGGATCTACAGCACAAGTGTGTGTTATTAATGAGTTGAATGTTTGTGTCTGTTTTTGTGTGCTGGTTTTTCGGGGCTAGGTGGCAGTGGGACTGTCGTGGCGCGTCTCATTTGGACAAGTTACACCAGCGTCTGAGCGAGATTATGATACGCAGACTCAAGAATCAGGTGCTGACTCAACTACCACCGAAAAAAACGCCAACAAATCCCCTTCGACCTTCCCAGAGATGCTGCCAAGGTATGCAGTGAACATTTTCAAGCAGCTTCACAGTTATAGAATATAAAAGAATACGGTTATCGTGGTCAGTACCATGCAAATAATGCTATACTTTATTTATTAGTATTATTTTATTTATTACTTGCATCAAGCAAAATAAATAGAAACAATAATGATTACAAAAATGATTTACATTAATACATTAATTTTACAATACTGTAAGTGAAAAACGCTTGAATAAAACAAAAACAACGATTACTTGAAAATAAGACTTTCTAATTTATTTATTGATTTTTTTAATATATATATTTATAAACACATTTTACTAGTAATTAAATTAATAATACCTTAAAACAAAAAATATTTATCTGAGCAAACATTTAAATTATAAAAAAATTATATTTTTATACATAATTTCTACAATATTTTTATACTGTACTATCCATTATTTTAATTTCATATTCGTGTAAATGAATTTTATGTTTACATATTTACATATACATCTAAAAAATAATTGGACTAACATAACTTTAAACTAAATTAAAAAGCAAATATTTTAAAATAAGTTTATAAATTGTATAGTTTTTGAATAAAAAAGAAAAAGAATAATTACATAAACATTTTTTTATCATTCTTATATCATCTATTTTCTGAATCCCCCCCAAAAGTATAAAATAATTTTAAAAGTAATTAAATGAATAATACCTCAAATCTAAAAGTAGAAGGAAAAACATTTGAAAGAAACGGACTAAAAAATAAATAATAATTGTGTAACTTTTTAAAATACTTAACCTGTTAAATGTCACCCCGTCCCGTATACGGGACGCCTACGTTGACTATACTATATTACAATCAAATCTAATCTAATCTTGACGAACTATATATTGTTGGAAAGGTCTAAGACTCCCAAATATATATTTTACCAATATTTTTTGTTAAAAATTATGTAGGAAAAGTAATAGATGAATTTATGACAAGAGTGCACCCTCAGAAATCTACATTACAAAAGGAGCTTTGACCTTTGTTTAAAAAAAAGACTTCCTCGTTGCCTTTTTCTCTATCACATTTTAGAAATCATCAGAAGTTATATATCACTTGAAAACATAAAATCTCAAAATTCGTCCTTCAAAACCAATTTTAAAATCAGACATTGCATTACCATGTAAATGGTACATCAAAATCATGTTACAAAATGTTTTCAGTCATGAATTATAAAAAATGTATGTTTGTATCATGCACATTCATGTCTATCTTCAAAAACGTGAGTGACAGTTAACAGGTTAAAATATAAATGTAAAATATACATTTTTGAATTGTTTACGTGTACATTACTTTTACTAGTAATCCAATTAATACATTAATAAAAAAAAAAAGCTTGCATGAGAAAATATATTCAATGTATTAAATTAATCTGACTAGTAATTAAACGAAAAAATCATTGGTTTCATAAAAAGAAAAAAAAAAGAAAAGCACAATTAGCAGGTTCTTATGTTATAAAATGTCATCGATATCATTCTCTCCAAATCATTTTTTCTGTATTTTCTTTCTTCTCTCCTCTTTACATTTTTTCCCATCACTTGTTCTGAACTAACAGAACAAAAGCAGTTAAATATAGTGATTTACCCCAGTACAACCACCCGTGCCTGTTGCTAGGCAATAGTATCCGATTAACACAAATTATCATTTCATCTCACTTGTCTCTGATCACTCTCTTTTATTTCCACATCTTTTTTTCCCTCCTTTGGCAGGCGAGCGAGCTGCCAGCATGTTATTCAGAGAGGAATGGACGTTAGTAATCATCACATTCTGTTCCCCTCCGTCGCGTTTAGCGAGACTCGGCTTATAATTGCTGCCTTGTCGTCCAAAAAAATAAAAACCTCAAAGGTGCTTGTTCCTCACGTTATTTCATTTTCATGTGAACTTTGTGTGGACCAGGACAGCAGTGTGTGACAATCCTTCAGTCTGGCTGACGATAAAGCCATTTTTTTCCCTCTAAATCTCCAGCAGGCTCTCGTTTTCCTTGCGATTATTTCATCTGTCTGTCTCTCTGACTGTCTCTCTCTCAGAGTAATGAGTGTGTGTGGGCAGGAGTGCTTGTACAGCAAGTTTTGAGTGTGTGTGTGTGTGTGTGTGTCAGATTTCAGAAACACAAAGAGCAGCTCACCTGCTGTAGGACCTCATAAATCATCTGCTGTCAGCACACATGCACACACACACACAGTCTCTGTCTAACTAGTTTACACAAAGCAGTCCAGGGACAGATGTTCTTTCACTATAACCCAAATCTCATCAGATCACTTTTAAAATTAACGACCTGTGTTTTAACGAATGGTTGGACAGAGCAAACCCGCGACTCGCTGTCTGACCCTTACTGCCCAGTTTACACGTTTATATTTACATACGTGCTAGACGTTCGGCAAAGCTAGCGCAAGATTATTTACAAACCGCCGTTTGTTTCTGGTTGTTTTGGTTAGGAAAGGCGTTTGTTGTTCTGTGTGTTGACGTTCGGTTGGTTTTTAGTTCGTCTAGATGTTAAACAAGCACAAATAATGACAACAAGCGTATAAATAATTTGTTTTAAATGATTTCTTCCACAATTTTAGGTTTATGTTATAATACAGCTTTTTGATGTTTTTTCATGTTTTTTATGTTAATATTAATATTTACACTACAAAAATATATTAATCTATACTATCAGTCTGTTGCTACATAGTATCTGTTTGTCTATGTACAGTATCTGTCTCTGTCTAGTCGATCTATTTATTGATCTATACAGTCTCTATCCATCCATTTATCCATCTATTTATCTGTCTGTCTATCTCTGTCTACTTATCTATGTGCATGTCCATCCGTCCTTCCATCCATCCATCCATCCATGTGTCTGTCAGTCCATCCGTCCTTCCATCCATCCATCCATCCATCCATGTGTCTGTCAGTCCATCCGTCCATCCATCCATCCATCCATCTATGTGTCTGTCTGTCCATCCATCCATCCATCCATCCTTCCACCCATCCATCCATGTGTCTGTCAGTCCATCCGTCCATGCGTTTTTCCATCCATCCATGTGTCTGTCAGTCTATCCATCCCACCTTCCAACCATCCATCCATCCATCCATCCATGTGTCTTTCAGTCCATCCGTCCTTCCATCCATCCATCCATACATCCATGTGTCTGTCAGTCCATCCGTCCTTCCATCCATCCATCCATGTGTCTTTCAGTCCATCCGTCCTTCCATCCATCCATCCATCCATCCATCCATGTGTCTGTCAGTCCATCTGTCCATCCGTCCTTCCATCCATCCATGTTTCTGTCAGTCCATCCGTCCTTCTATCCATCCATCCATCCATGTGTCTGTCAGTCCATCCGTCCTTCTATCCATCCATCCATCCTTCCATGTGGCTGTCAGTCCATCCGTTCTTCCATCCATCCATCCATGTGTCTGTCAGTCCATCCATCCATCTGTCCTTCCATCCATCCATCCATGTGTCTGTCAGTCCATCCGTCCTTCCATCCATCCATCCGTCCATCCATCCATCCATACATCCATGTGTCTGTCAGGCCATCCTTCCTTCCATCCATCCATGTGTCTGTCAGTCCATCCATCCATCCATCCATGTGTCTGTCAGTCCATCCGTCCTTCCATCTATCCATGTGTCTGTCAGTTCATCCATCCATCTGTCCTTCCATCCATCCATCCATGTGTCTGTCAGTCCATCCGTCCTTCCATCCATCCATCCATGTGTCTGTCAGTCCATCCATCCTTCCATCCATGTGTCTGTCAGTCCATCCGTCCTTCCATCCGTCCATCCATCCGTCCTTCCATCCATCCATCCATCCATCCATGTGTCTGTCAGTCCATCCGTCCATCCATCCGTCCTTCCATCCATCCATCCATCCATGTGTCTGTCAGTCCATCCATCCTTCCATCCATCCATCCATGTGTCTGTCAGTCCATCTGTCCTTCTATCATCCATGTGTCTGTCAGTCCATCCGTCCTTCCATCCATCCATCCATCCATGTGTCTGTCAGTCCATCCATCCATCCATCCATCCATGTGTCTGTCAGTCCATCCGTCCTTCCATCCATCCATCCATCCATGTGTCTGTCAGTCCATCTGTCCTTCCATCCATCCATCCATCCATGTGTCTGTCAGTCAATCCGTCCTTCCATCCATCCATCCATGTGTCTGTCAGTCCATCCGTCCTTCCATCATCCATGTGTCTGTCAGTCCATCCGTCCTTCCATCCATCCATCCATCCATCCATCCATGTGTCTGTTAGTCCATCCGTCCTTCCATCCATCCATCCATCCATGTGTCCATCCATCCTTCCATCTCATCTCACCTCACCTCCCCTCACTCTCTTTACATTTGTAAATGTTATGTTATGTTATACACTGTAAAGTATATAAAGGAGCTCTGGGCATCCATCCATGTGTCTGTCTGTCCATCCGTCCTTCCATCCATCAATGTGTCTGTCAGTCCATCCGTCCTTCTATCCATCCATCCATCCATGTGTCTGTCAGTCCATCCGTCCTTCCATCCATCCATCCATCCATGTGTCCATCCATCCTTCCATCTCACCTCACCTCACCTCATCTCACCTCACCTCCCCTCACTATCTTTACATTTGTAAATGTTATGTTATGTTATACACTGTAAAGTATATAAAGGAGCTCTGGGCATCCATCCATGTGTCTGTCTGTCCATCCGTCCTTCCATCCATCAATGTGTCTGTCAGTCCATCCGTCCTTCTATCCATCCATCCATCCATGTGTCTGTCAGTCCATCCGTCCTTCTATCCATCCATCCATGTGTCTGTCAGTCCATCCATTCTTCCATCCATCCATCCATGTGTCTGTCAGTCCATCCATCCATGTGTCTGTCAGTCCATCCGTCTTTCCATCCATGTGTCTGTCAGTCCATCCGTCCTTCCATCCATCCGACTTTCCATCCATCCATCCATCCATCCATCCATGTGTCTGTCAGTCCATCCTTCCTTCCATCCATCCATGTGTCTGTCAGTCCATCCATCCATCTGTCCTTCCATCCATCCATCCATCCATCCATCCATCTATGTGTCTGTCAGTCCATCCGTCCTTCCATCTATCCATGTGTCTGTCAGTCCATCCATCCATCTGTCCTTCCATCCATCCATGTGTCTGTCAGTCCATCCGTCCTTCCATCCATCCATCCCTGTGTCTGTCAGTCCATCCGTCCTTCCATCCATCCATCCATGTATGTGTCTGTCAGTCCATCCGTCCATCCATCCGTCTTTCCATCCATCCATCCATCCATGTGTCTGTCAGTCCATCCGTCCTTCCATCCATCCATGTGTCTGTCAGTCCATCCGTCCTTCCATCCATCCATCCATCCATCCATCCATCCATGTGTCTGTCAGTCCATCCGTCCTTCCATCATCCATGTGTCTGTCAGTCCATCCGTCCTTCCATCCATCCATCCATCCATGTGTCTGTTAGTCCATCCGTCCTTCCATCCATCCATCCATCCATCCATCCATCCATCCATGTGTCCATCCATCCTTCCATCTCACCTCACCTCACCTCCCCTCACTCTCTTTACATTTGACTCCTCATTATCAGTGTTATGTTATACACTGTAAAGTATATAAAGGAGCTCTGGGCTGAATAATGGTTGTGTGTCTTTCTCCCGCTTCGTTTCCTTCATTCACTTCTTGACTTCCTGTCAGTCTGATGTCCAAACCCCGGCAGCACCTCTCGGGTAGAGCAGGCGCCTTTGTGTGAAGGGAGACAGAGAGGATCTGCATTTGTTTTAGGGGCAGAGAAGGACTCTGTGTGTGTGTGTGTGTGTGTGTGTGTGTGTGTGTGCCCGCAGGAGATTTATAGCGCCGGTACGGTGTGTTTCCATCTTCCACTGCTGCTGTCACTGTAGCGCTATAATTGGGCAGGTCACATGACCCAAGGAGTCGTTCTGCAACTTCAGGGAATTGTGTCTCGTTCCTCTCGCTCCCTCTGCCCCTGACTTTCTTTCGTTCACACTTCATCTCGCTTTATTTTCTGTTTTTCTTGCTGCATTTTGCCAAACACAGGGAAAGTAGGACAGTTTACGATATCATTAATTGTGCTGCCCTTTCTGGATTCACTTTCTCTCTTTCTCGCAGGAAGCGAGTGCTAGTTTTGAGCAGTGGGATAAACTGATGAGCTCTGAGAGTGCGAATCAGTTTTTGGAGGTGATGAGTCTCATCACACACATGTATAAGCAGGCCGCCGTTGCCAAGGTAAAGAGTGTGCGCAAAATCCTCAAGATGTTTATTTCTCATTTCACGTCGCCCTAATTGTCTAAAATGGCTGTAGATCTTGAGGCTGTGGGAATTTCTGTGTATTTTTCCTTTTTTTTTCACTGGGATGTATATAAGTTCCGTGCTCCTTTGGGTCTCAAATATTCTTTTCAGTGTACTAGTTTGAGACTGAAGCAAATTTTATATATATATATATATATATATATATATATATATATATATATAGAGAGAGAAAATTTCATATAATATATATGGCTATATTGTTCATTGATATAACCACATTTATAACTACATTATCTCAAGTAAGTTGACACCACAGTTGCCAGGCTGTTTTTAAGGTCTTCTAGGTTCATGTTTTAAACATGTTTCTCGGGTATTCTGGGTGTTTGCTTGGTGAAAATTCTAGTCTCTATATGTGCCTCATGTCCCTGAAAGCAAGACTATAAAATGTTTGTCTCTTTTTATTTCATCAATAAGGCAAAAACCATACGCCTAAACTCTTCTGAAACCTCAAAAACCCTTCCAATAAACCCAAACCTTACAGTACTAGATCCACCCTAGCATCAGAGTACAAGAGAAGTCAGCCAGCCCTCATTTAAGCTTTATCTCTCTCTC
Organism: Carassius auratus; assembly: GCF_003368295.1. NCBI lineage: Eukaryota > Metazoa > Chordata > Actinopteri > Cypriniformes > Cyprinidae > Carassius > Carassius auratus. Next base: position 4,940,836 of record NC_039264.1, on the reverse strand, counting down.
CGAATGCCATCAGAGTAACAGCCATCTGCAGCGAGTTTCCCCTCCTCTAACGATGAGGGACAGCGTGAAACCGCCGCTAACGACCACCATGGCAACCGGCCCTTCTGTTCTCCACATCAAACCACCGCCGCATTGCCATGGGAACCAGCTCCCGCCGTCGCGCCGACCTTAACTCTGACCTTTCTGATCGGCCGACATCTTTCCTCGCGGATCTCGCGCTTAACAAGGTGTTTTTATGAGCTCCAGACGAGACCTGCCGCGACTTCTGTGGCTTTTTGCATCACTCTCACCAACTTTAACATCACGGTTCAGAGAGAAAATAGAGCGACATTGCACAGGTTTGTCGTTAAAAAAAGCACGTCTATTCATTCCGACGTTCTTTCTCCTCAAATGATTTAAGCTACGACCGCTTTATACCGTCCTCCTGAGCACAGCGTGTGTCTTGAATGAAGCTTTCCAGCGTGTGTGTGTATCAAACCAGCGCGAGTGTGAAAGCAGTGTGTGTGTTTTTAATTTGTCAAACCCGTGTGTTCTGATCCCCGCTGCTCTTGTCCGCTCTGCTCTTTCATTTATTGTTTGCCACTGAGACGATATCCACTCTCTCTCAGGGCAGAAATGTGCGGTGTCAGGAATGGTGTCGCTTTTTGAAATCGCTGTTTTTGCCAAGCGAAAATGAGTGAACCGGAGCCACCGCGCACACGCATACACTCGAGGCTGGAAAAAACAACAGAAAGAAAGCCTCCACGCTCCTTCACAGACAGTTTCGGGCGCCAATTAGGCGATATTAAAAAGGCAAAACTCTTCAGTAATGAGAAACCCGAGAGCAGCTTTGAAACTCAGGAAAAGAGGACTGGCTTCCGGCAAATGACTCGTACACTGTTCGTTTAACAACTGCGCTAACCATAATGGGCATTAGCCGACGTTTCTCTCGCAGTTTAGGGATTTTGAGGAGTTTCTTGCTTTTTTTGAAGAAGGAAAAGCAGGTCTCACTGGATGAAAGGCGATTTGAGATTAAAGTGGCAAAACAACACTGTTAAATGTAGTAAAATCGCAGCAGCACTCGTGACAGATTGCAGTTATTAAGCCCAGCAGCAGCACTATAATAAAAGATACTGGTGTTTTATTAGGAAGTACATTTATAGACTAGATTTTTACAGAAGAAAGCTACTAGGAACGTTGCCAAGGAGCTAAATGGCCAAAAGATCAAGTTCTAAACTAAAATTAATAAATAAATAGTAAAAAAAATAATAATATTATAAATAAAATATTGAGTTCTTTAAAGAAATTAATACATTCTGCAAAGGTACATTTGAATTGATCACAAGTAAAAGCATTTGTAATGTTTTTCGAATAAATGCTTTGAACTTTCTATGTATCGAAGAATAAAATGTATTAGTTTACATAAAAATATTAGGCAGCACAACGGTTTTCAACATTAATAATAAAATGAGCAGCAAATCAGAATGATTAGAATGATTTCTGAAGGATCATGTGACACTGAAGACTGGAGTAATGATGCTGAAAATTCAGCTTTGCATCACCGGAATAAATTACATTTTAAAATCCTTTGAAATTGAAAATAGGAATTCTAAATTGTAAATGTTTCCACAATATTACTGTTTTTATAGTATTTTTGATTAAATAATTGCAGCCTTGGTGAGCAGAAGAGACTTTCAAAAATAAAAATAAAAAATCTATTTACAAAAATAAAATACCGCTCCCAAACTTTTGAAAAGTAGTGTATATAAATATGTTTTTTAAGCATATATAACGTTGTTTGTGACCATTTATATCAAATGTAGCATTCGTTTAGAAAACAATTTCATGTGTCTAATTTTTAGACGTTCAATGTAACTTTGTGTTTTATAATTCATTTGGTACAGTATTAGAATGTTTGTGTTTTTAGAATGTTAGAATTGTTTTCTTGTTAAAATTCCTAAACGGCATTTTCCAGGATGGATCACGATATGATTTTTCTCTGTTTTCTTCCCATCTCTCTCAGGCCGGAGCTGTGAAGGACTATATAAAGATGATGTTGGAGACCGAACAGCTGAAGTTTCTGGTCTTTGCTCATCATCTCAGTATGCTGCAGGCGTGTACCGAGGCTGTCATCGAGGCCAAGGTGTGTGTGTGCGCTGAGATTCTTGTGAAAGCAAAAGTATGTCTGCACCTCAACCCTGTTCATTAAATCAGCCAGCAGCAAAACCTGTCACACCGCCGTCCCAACACACACACACCGACCCATTCAGAGAGAGAAAGAGAGGTGGATGTTTGTGTGTGTGTGAGCTGAATGAGAGAGAAGGCCAGAAAGTGTTTGTGTGAAAGGGAAAAAGAAACGAATGAAAGGGCTTGACAGTACTAAAGGAGGTGAAGGAGAGCGTGTTGATTCCCTGGGTAGAGTTCATTCTTTGCTTTAACACATTCCCTCAGTAGGGCACTGGTTCATTCTTATGGCAAAAGAATAGGTCAGAGTCTTGCTGTCAATCAGGTGAGTGTGTGTACATAAACCATTCGTTTAAAAGTTATATTAAAAACCATTTTCATGCAAAAATGTCAATGTTGACATCATTTACTCACTGTTGTTGCTAAAAATCTAAAGGAGTTTCTTTATTCTGATGAGCAAATTTTGAGAAACTGAATATTGTGCCATTGGAAATGGACAAAAATAGTCTATACGACTGGTGTGCAATATTTCAGCATCGTAAGCCTAAGTACATCGTAGACCCATTGATACCAATGGAGCTATGATCAATTTAGGCTTACAATGCTTTTTGGAAACACAGCCCAGTATGTTTGTAATCAAATCAATCAAACAAATTTTTGTGAACTGGATCAGCTAATTCAGTCGTTTTTCTTTTGGCAAAAAGTAGTTTGAGAACCTGATCAATTTGGTTTATAAATGAATCATTCAGACTGATTTTGTGAATTGGATCAGCTGATTCAGTCATTTTGAACCTGACCAATTCAGTTTTTAAATTAATTATTCAGACTGGATGAAACAATTAAGTTATTTTTCTTTCAGTAAATGTGAGTTGAGTTTGAGAACCTGATCAATTCGGTTTGTAAATGAATCATTCAGACTGTTTTTGTGAACTGGATCAACTGTTCAGTAGTTTTTCTTTTGGCAAAAAGTAAGTATAGTTTAAGAACCTGATCAATTTAGTTTATACATTAATCATTCAGACTCATTTTGTGAACTGGATTAACTGATTCAGTAGTTTTACTTTTGTTAAAATGTGATTTGAGTTCGGGAACCTGATCAGTCAGGTTTGTAAGTTAATTTTTCAGACTCATTTTGTAAACTGGATCAAACAATTGAGTTTGAGAACCTGATCAATTCGGTTTGTAAATGAATTATTCAGACTTGTTTTGTGAACTGGGTCAAAAGAAGTCACAAGTGAGTTGAGTTGGAGAACTTGATCAGTCAGGTTTTGTAAAGTATTATTCAGAGTCATTTTGTGAACTGGTATCACGTAATTCAGTAATTCCTTCATTTGGTTTATAAAATAATTATTTTGAGAGGTTTTACAAGATTTATCAAATGATTCAGTATTTTTAAAATGTAGACATAAATATTTATTATATATTCTATTAATTTTATTATATTTATTTAAATATAACAATAAAAAAACATGGAATTATTGAGAAACATCATGTGATTTCTGTATTTCTGTTCGGTATGGACATAAAAACTATGATTTATTTAAAATCAGATGCATTTATACATTGTATCATTTGGTCCATTTCACAAAACCAGACTTTTAAAAATCATACTGATCCGGTTCTCAAAATCAGCTCACTGACTCGATGATCCAGGTCTAAAAAATTCATCTCAGACTTCGGTGCACTTCTGAATGGTATCGGCCCAAAACTTGAATTGCATCACTTGACAAATCCATTTTTGTCATCTAACAGACATCTCATCAGAGCTGTTGATTCATCTTTTTACCATGATCCGTTCCTCTTGTGCCTGTTCACACAGCGGCATGCTGAAAACACTTTGCACCCTAAAGAGCGCGGCTGGTTGCCGACACGGTGTCTTCACAGATGTCTCACTGTTTTAATGAGAGCTTGTTTTGTCAATTTCCTCTTCTTTTTGGCCCCCAGCCCCCTCTTTTCCTCCATCTCTCTCTCACTTTCTTGTTTTGCTGCTCTCTGGCCAGACGTTTGATCCCAGACACTGTGAAGATTTTCTTCGGCTTTTTTTCTTTTTTATCTGTCCTGCCGTTAATTGGTGCTTATGAATCTTATGGGGGAAGAGGGGGCCTCGCACCAGCAGGTGTGATCGCATACGCACCGACGTTCTCACACCTGACACGCTCCTCGCACCCAGAGCGAGAGATGGGAAGTTAGGCAGGAAGCTAAAATTAACACGGGTGCGAAAATTTCTGAAGTTGAGCGAGGCAGAAAGAGAAAGGTGTTGTACACCGCTTCACCTGTGTTTTACAGCTGTCAGAAGATGGTAGGAAGATGATAATGCCAGAAACGTACTTGAAACGCACTAAAAGTTGCCAACTGACAACTCTGGATGCGTCACATTCACAGTAAGTTTCGACTTGAGTGCATTAATGCTCTCTGAACAACCACAGATCTGCAAAACTCAGTCTTTACTCATATTTCTTCTAACATCCACTCTGTTCGTCTTTACGCTTCATTCAAGCGTGTAACACCTTAACACTGTAATCAAAACTCCTGTAACATCTCCACTGCGTTAACTTATAATTGTTAATGTATAATTGTTAATGTATAATTCCACTGTACAGGAATAAGTTGAAAATGCTTCAAACAACCATGTAACATCTCCACCTTGTAAGCATTGTAACATTAATTTACATAAATATATCACATAACTTCGCAACATTCAACCTCGTAATCATTTTAACATTCCTTTATACAGTATGTCTCACAACCTCGTAATACTCAAGCTCAAAATCACTTTTTTGAAAATGCTTCAAACAACCTTGTAACATCTTCACTTCATAAACATTGTAACATTCCTCTACAAAAGACCATGTAACCGTCAACCTCTTAATCATTTTAACATACCTCCAAACTGTATGTCTCACAACCCCGTAACACTGAATCATTTTAAAAATGTCTCTGTCATTCATTCATTGTTAACACTTAACATCATAAAATGGTTTTAACTCATTACAAGTTACTTTGTTTCACATAACCTTGTAAAATCTCCAACTCGCTAACATTGTAACATTCCTATATGTAGTACGTTTCAAACTCGTAACGCTGAAATTGTAATGCTCCTAAACTTTGAATATATCATACAGTTCTGTAGTGTTTACACTTAAAGCAGTACAATGTACGTACAATGTATGTACAATACGTTCGTATGCCACACAACTCTGTAACACCCTGATGTCAACTTCACAGCCTCATCACACTAATACTTTTTAAACATTGAATTGATTGGTTATACTTCTCAAACACTGTTGTTCATAACATTTCACAAAATCTTCGAAAACCTCATCCTTGTAAACGTACCGTGTAGCCTCTCAAACACTTCATCATCATTCAACATTAATGTTTCAAAGGACCTCATAACACCTCAATCTTGTTACATCATACCGTTATTCTTCATTCCCCACGCAACCTTGTTGTAACACCCTCAAGTGTCAACCTCAATAACTACATTTTTGATTAAATGAAATATTACTGTCATACTATATGATGTATGCCATTGTTCTATATAATATGTCACAACCTCATAACACTCAACCTTGTAAACACCATACTATTATTTGTTACACTTTACACAACTTTGTAAACACATTATCTTATTTAAACTAGGGATGCACCATATTAGATTTTGCTGATATCCGATATGCCGATATTTTTCAAATCATTTAAGCCGATAGCCAATACCGATATATTTCCCTTTTTTTTTTTGAAAGGACACCATGTCTCTCCTGTGCGGAAATTATTAACAAATAATTTTAAATGTTTGGTTAGTTCTGAGCAAAAACGTATTTGTTAGAAGTAATAAACATTATTAAAATTCTTTATTTAATGAGAGTACGTTGAAAGCCTTGATAATGACTGTAATAAAATCAATCCCTGCTGTTTTTTGCCTCAGAAGATGCAGTTGAAAGATTGACATTTTATTTGTACATTTAAAAGAGCTATAAAAAATCTTTTAGAGCTCATTTTAGTTAAGATTTCATAATCCATTTGGAAAAATATTAAGTGTTTCTGAATAAATCTGTATGTATTAAGTTATTTAATTTACAAGTGTCATGTTTGTGATTTTAATCATGTATATCCAAGGTATAGCTTTTGACTCAAAACAGAATGATTTTATAACATTTAAATGGCTTTATTTATTCAGAAACACAATCATCTTGATGTTATTTGTTTATTTTACTATAAAGAGGCTAACAGCACCCCCTAAGTAAATAAATCTGGTAAGGCGTTAGGACCCAGGGGAGGCTGCCACTGCTGCACTGCTAGAAAGTGTTGACTCTTACACACTGGACACATCGTTGTGTACATGCATTCACAGATTAAATGAGGCAATCCAAAATGTGAATCAAATCATCCTTCAGACAAAAGTTTGCTTCAAGAATTAACATACTGCTGATGTGATTTTATCATTATCACACTCTGAGCATATGTGAGCTATTAGTCTTAAGGGGAAGACATATTAGCAAAAAATAAAAATACATTAAAATGAACCGATGGGTTTATCGGCCAATTCCGATAAAATTTCTATATTATTGTGCATACCTAATTTAAGTATATCTTACTTTGTAACACCTCAACCCCGGATACATTTATACATCACACAGTCATCACACAGCCGAATACCAAACACCGAACACAGTTTTCTGTTTATTCTTCCCCCATGTGTATTTTACTGTTTTTCTGCTTTTCAAAGAAAAAATAATTACAAAACAATGATTTTAAAATATTTACTTAACAGTGAAATTTTTTTTACATTCTAGCAAACTTTATTCAAACAAAGGACAATTATCTTAAAAATTTATAAATTTATAAATTTATACATTTATATTTTTTGGCCATTTTAGAGACCCCCTTGAATCAGGCATGTATTTTTTACTGGACAGATAACTGCAGCGTTGCTAAGCAGAAGATACTTCTTTTAAAACATTAGAAAATATTATAGATCACTATAAATATTCATAAAAAAATATTCAGAACCGTTGTAATTATTTTTATCGTTGTTGTCTGATTTTTTTATTGTATTTTACAACAGTTACAGTAAAATTACAATACTAACATTTATAAATGTTGGAGTTATTGCTTTTTTTTAGCTTTTATTTTGAAGGAAACCTGCAGGAAGTCCTTAGTGCTTCTTTTTGTTGACAACAGCAGATTTAGAAATTAATCATATTACAAATTTGTAAAGACGTTTGTCGCACGAATCACATTGTCACATGTCTTGTAAAAATTCATAAAAATGTTACAGAGCATCTGATGAGTAACACTTTGGACTTTGAACTTTGGCTAACAAGCAGATAGCACTGCTATTAATTTGTGTGTGTATTTGAAAACATAACGTTCTGCAGTTTATTTACTTATTGTTTTAGGCCATGCAGTGCTAAACAGTCTCTGGCTGTCGGTGTTGTAATGATTTTAGCATCTTTCTCAGACAGTTTTAAATGCTTCCACCCAGCCGACATGTTTGCCGCATTAGTGCACGCTTCTATTTGATTGCGTCATGTCACGTTGTTCGGAACTATTTATTTGCTTTCCGCCGAACACTGAAAGAGCTTTTTTGGCTATTTTCAGCCAAATAATTTTGGTTGCTGAATATTCGGAACATCCCTAATATGCTCTATGCAAAAATTCTAATATATACATGCAAATTGACAATTACACTAAAACAGCATCGATCAACAGTAAAATGTGTTGTTTAATTACAGCAAATGAATTACTACGTCTTTTTATAACTAACTCTTAATTGATTTATCATGGCTAGTGACAGAACTGGTACTTTTGACATACCTAAACATGACAAGGCTTCCCATCTTTCATGGAAACCTGAACCTCACAAAGTGCTTTTCTCTCTGAAGTGTCTTTGGTTTCATCACTTTGCTGTCATGAGATTAAGTTTCTTAGCCTCAAACACTTTGTGTGTCACAAAAAGTGTTCTTTTCCTTTCCATCTGACAGTTTGAAAGGAACAAGCAGCACGACATCCGATCGTTTTTTTCCCCCTCTGTGAACAAAGAAAAGAAGAGAAAACGAACCGGGGATTCACCCTCCGACGGATCTCTTCTCGCTCAGTTACCTAAGGGGGCGGAGCCTGTTCGAACCCCGGAAATCCAGAGCTCTGATTTGAAGGCCGACCAGGGGGAGGACTTTTCTCAGCAGGTGAAGTGTTTCAGGCAGGTTAGGCCCTTGTCACGACATGGGGGTAAGAAGAGCCCCCTGTCATCCTTGTGCGCCCCCCGAAGGCTCTCGGCGGGACTGCAGGCTCAGAACCACATTTAGAAGTGGAACTGTTCGGCATGTTCATTCTCCAACAACAGATTGCTACTACACTGCGAGAGGTGTGAAAGTCCACGAAAAGGAACAGAAAGGTGAAATCTACACACACGCATGAATCTGCTTGAAATCATGTGGCTTGTTGAGGTACTGTTAAAATTCAGATTGAGCCATTATTTAACTTGATTTAACTCAAAACTGCTCAGGAAAACTAAGCAAGCATTTAACAACACCCTTGGCAATCACAATATGCTAAATCTATTCAAAACAGCTTAGCAAAATCCTGATATTGTCACACTTATGGCAAATTTTTTTTTTTTATAATGAGGTAGAAATCAGTGGTGACTTCTAGTTTGCATTTTTAATATGTAAGATAATAAAATTAAATAATTAATTTAGATTTTTATATTAATAATATATTAATATATATTATTATATATTTTGTACATGAATAATGTACATTAATTTTTATTAAAAAAAATTATGAATTTTAATAAAAAAATATTAAATGCATAATATTTCTATATTTTTATTGTTTTTTAAGCTTGTAGCATAATAGTTTTAATGAGAAGTTAAACTATTTTAACAATTTGTGTTAATGACAGTAGCACTTTAATAAATAAATGTGTGTGTATATATATATATATATATATATATATATATATATATATATATAAAATAAATGTAAATATTTTCTAAACTAAATTTTGTACTATTTTAAGTAAATCTATTTTATACTGTGTATTAGTGTTGTCAAAAGTTTTTTAAGCTTGTAGCATAATAGTTTTAATGAGAAGTTAAACTATTTTAACAATTTGTGTTAATGACAGTAGCACTTTAATAAATAAATGTGTGTGTGTGTATATATATATATATATATATATATATATATATATATATATATATATATATATAAAATAAATGTAAATATTTTCTAAACTAAATTTTGTACTATTTTAAGTAAATATATTTTATACTGTGTATTAGTGTTGTCAAAAGACCCGGTACTTCGGTACCAATTTCGTTACTAAAAAAATGTAAATGTGACAGAACCAGGTTTCTTTAAGTACCGGTAGTACCGAGTACCCGGTCAACCCGGTTCTTGACGCATACATCGCTATGATTTCCGCGAAGCAAAAAAAAGTGGAAGGAATCTCAAAATCCAGTCATGAAAATGAAACTTACATTTTAATATGGACAGTCACAGAATTTGTCAAAGTCAAATCTCCATATGGACCAGTATCTGTAAATGTTAAGACGCAAAAGTTGGTTGAAATATGAATCCTGTGTGTGAATTAATAAATGGTAGAGATGTGCGAGTTTGTTTACTACATAGACTGAAGCGCATGACGCTCGCAGTAATTTTAGCATCTGCCGTCTCAATGAGGACATCAATACATAAACAATAGGGGTGGCACGGTTCACTGAAAAAAACAAATGAACCGTTCGGTTCACCACACAAGGTTCGGCACGTGCTGGGAACACGGTTCAACTTAAATCTGACAAAGCACCTGTAATATGGTTTTCTATAGATAACATGTAAAACAAACAGGGTTCAGCTAATATATGTTTCTGTTGATGGATGCGCATTCTGTCTTCCCAGACATTACAACAACAACAACAACGATGAGAGAGAGAGAAACTCTGAACTCTGGACAAATCATTCACTCTTGTTCAACACGAATGCTGTATATGACCAGTCATTTATTCCGTCATCACCCAATATATTTAATACTGTGTGTATATACAGTACAGACCAAAAGTTTGGACACACCTTCTCATTCAAAGTGTTTTCTTTATTTTCATGACTATGAAAATTGTAGAGTCACACTGAAGGCATCAAGGGTTGTTTGACCAAGAAGGAGAGTGATGGGGTGCTGCGCCAGATGACCTGGCCTCCACAGTCACCGGACCTGAACCCAATCCAGATGGTTTAAGGGTGAGCTGGACCGCACACAGAAGGCAAAAGGGCCAACAAGTGCTAAGCATCTCTCTGGGAACTCCTTCAAGACTGTTGGAAGACCATTTCAGGTGACTACCTCTTGAAGCTCATCAAGAGAATGCCAAGAGTGTGCAAAGCAGTAATCAAAGCAAAGGTGGCTACTTTGAAGAACCTAGAATATGACATATTTTCAGTTGTTTCACACTTTTTTTATGTATATAATTCCATATATAATCCATATGTGTTAATTCATAGTTTTGATGCCTTCAGTGTGAATCTACAATTTTCATAGTCATGAAAATATAGAAAATTCTTTGAATGAGAAGGTGTGTCCAAACTTTTGGTCTGTACTGTATGTGTATATATATATATATATATATATATATATATATATATATATATATTATATATATATATATATATATATATATATACTGTATATATTAGTGGTGTGAAATGATTAATCGCGATTAATCACAAACAAAATAAAAGTTTTGTTTGTTATGTATATATAAATACACATACATAAAGTATATATTTTGATATTTACATTTTTACATGTCAACATATTCAACATTTTTCTGAAATATATACATGCATTTGTGTGTATTCATATTTACACAATAAATATGCACAGAACACACAAATTATGCAAACAAAAACTTTTATTTTAGATGCAATTATTCACAGTTAATTGTATGTATATATATATATATATATATATATATGTGCATACACTCATACACGTGTATGCCATTTTTAAGCTTATATTTGTCACTATAATATTTAAGTTAAATTATTTTACCGTATAAAGAATGTCCTAGCATTTTTTTTGTGTTAATCCTAAAATATATAAATGAATAAATATTATTATTTATACATTTTATTTTATTACCACAATGAAAAAAAATTAATTAAATATTTTTTATGTATAATATTTAAATATAACTTTTTTTCATGAAAAACAATTTTAACAGAGTGTCTTAGCATTTGGTTTGTCTTTTGTGTTAGTGGCAGTTGCACTCAAATCCTAAAACGCTTTTTACTTCCAGGTCTAAATTAGATTTTGAACCCCAGATTTTCAGTTTGGTCTGGGACTTTTGGACCCCTCTGTATTTGACGGGCTTTATAAAGGCACAGCTGATCCAGGGCACTGATCCTCAGTAAAGCGATGTCGAAGCCTTCCTCCCCTCTCTTGCTGAACTTACAACAGAATCCAAATGTGAAAGAACAACAGGCAGAAACGTTCTAAAGCGAAAAAAGGAGGTGTGCGCGCTGAACGACAGAAATAGATCAGATTGAAAATGACTCATTATCACGGCCACAGTGAGGCGGAATGGATTTTGGCACCTGTCAAATCAAGAATGCTGCTTTCCTTCAGCGTCACCGCTGGAAAACTTTGTGAAATCTTCGTAAGCTTTGTTTTCGCCATCAAGTCCAATGCCATCGATCAGTTCGTCAGCCTGTCTTCTGACAACAGCCTGGTGATGCAAAGTCAAACAGAAAGATATAAGCACATAGGAGGCCAGATGCTGCTGTCTTATTACACACGTACTGTACATCTGTGTGTTTGCGTTCGCCCGCCGCTCTGACACGCATGAAAGCCACAATCTGTACACGCATGCACTCAAAACAACACAACGTATGTGTTTTCTTTGTTCTTTAAAGGAGTAGTTCACCTAAACGAGACAATTTATCTATTAATCTATATAATTTGTTTATTTTCATTTATGTTAGGCATTTGCAATAATATGATTGGATCTATAATTGGATATTATTAAAGAAAATATAGTATTTACAAAATATTATTTTAATAATATATATCTATATAATATTACATATTATTATAATTTATTAATACAATAATATAATTGTTTATGTATATGTACATATATATATATGTACATATATATATATATATATATATATGTACATATATATATATATATATATATATATATATATATAAATTATACAGTGTGTGTGTGTGTGTATGTATATGTATGTGTGTATATATATTTATTATATATACAAGTATTATTGTTTTGTTTGTGTGTATATATATATATATATATATATATATATATATATATATATATATATATATATATAAATATATATATACTCTACATATACACACACAAACAAAACAATAATAATTGTTAAATAACTGCTAAAATACAGCAGTTGCTTGCAGACACAGAAAACGAACACATGACTGTAGATCAGAAACTTGCAGTAAATATCTGATTAATTTAAGCATAAGCATAAAACAAACATGCGGTGCTGTGTCTCCATCAACTCAACACTCACCCATCAAAGCATGAGTGAAAACCACAGCAACGATGTGTCAAGACTTCACTTTGGAGAGAAACCAGGCAGCTTCCAGACTCACAAAATCAGACACCAAGAATTTTTATTGAAACGCTGTCATGGGCAAATAAAGCATATTTACACAACGCAAGGTGTTTATGCTTTCAAAACCTCACTTTAGTCCTCCGGAAACTCCCATCATGCATTACAGTTTTTTCTTTCTTCAATTTAACCTTTATTTAACAAGGCAAGTCACTTAAGAATACATTCTTGTTTACAACAACAGCCTTTCAAAAAAAAAAATTACAGAAAAGAGGAACTTTTTTCAACACAAAGCATTTACCTATTTGTCCAAGATATGTATAAATCCATGGTCATAGATGCTGTTATTATGGTGATGATAATCATTATGTTGATATATCATAAACATCATGATTAGTTTAAACTTTCAACATTTGATTGATTTTTTTGAGAGTAGTATTTAGCAGTTTGTACTATATTTTTATTGATCCACAATCATAAATTAACAAAAATGTGTTATCTGCTTGTATTTATTTAATCTTTTTGTTTGTTTATTTGTTTGTTTTACTTAAAATTATTTTATTAAAAAACTATTTTTCTTTAAGTCAAATTATATTTCTAGCACTTGTAAATGTACAGACAAAAAAAAGTAAAAATAAGTGTTTACTATTATTATTATTATTCTTGATTTTTAAACTATGCTGGAGTGGCATGAAGCCATTTTTCATGTACTTTTTTAGATGTGCAATCAAAATTTTGCAGAAACAAAATACATATATGGTGCCTCAGGGCTCCGTTCTTGGACCACTTCTCTTCTCTGTCTACATGGCATCATTAGGTTCTGTCATTCAAAAACATGGCTTTTCATACCACTGCTATGCTGATGACACTCAACTCTACCTCTCATTCCATCCTGATGATCTGACGGTAGCTGTTAGCATCTCAGCTTGTCTAACAGACATTTCTTCCTGGATGATGGACCATCACCTTCAACTCAACCTTGCCAAGACAGAACTGCTTGTGATTCCAGCAAACCCATTGTTTCATTACAATTTCACCATCAAGTTAGGCACATTAACCATAACTCCTTCAAAAACAGCTAGAAGCCTTTGAGTTATGATTGATGATCAACTGACTTTCTCAGACCACATTGCTAAAATTGTCCGTTCCTGCAGATTTGCTTTATTCAACATCAAGAAGATCAAGCCCTTTCTTTCGGAACATGCTGCACAACTCTTTGTTCAAGCTCTTGTTCTGTCCAGGCTGGACTATTGCAGTGCTCTCTTGACAGGTCTTCCAGCCAATTCTATCAAACCTTTACAATTAATCCAGAATGCATCAAAAAGATTCATCTTTAATAAGAAGAATACACATCACATGTTTGCCTACAAAACTACCACTGGCTCTGCACACCTTTACCTAAATTCATTACTTCAGACTTGTGTGCCCTCTATAAGCTTGTGTTCTGCAAGTGAACGTCGCTTGATTGTGCCATCCCAAAGAGGCACGTGGTGAGGTGGAATGACCTCCCCAACTCAATCCGAGCAGCTGAGTCCTTAGCCATCTTCAAGAATCGGCTTAAAAACACATTTTTTCCACCTTTATTTAACCGTCTAACTGTAGCACTCTTTATTCTAAAAAAGCATCCCTTTTAGACTTGCACTCTATTCATTTACAGCTTGTTTTCTTAAAAAAAACTAACACTAGTTTCTGTAATCTTTTTGTATTCTATCTGTTTTCTTTTTATTTATTATATAGCTAATTAACAAATACAAAAAATGCCTCTAACACTGGCTTGCTCTATACTTTTTGTATTCTATCAGTTTTTTTTATTATATGATTTAAAAACTAAAACCTTTCTACATGTACTGCATTAAGCTAACTGAGACTTGTTACAGCCTTTGCATATCATTGCTCTCTTGTTGATTTTGATTGCATCCATTGTCCTATTTGTAAGTCGCTTTGGATAAAAGTGTCTGCTAAATGACTAAATGTAAATGTATATATTATAGTATAAATTAATTATATTTTAAGAATTTCTTATAAAATATTTTATATATGAATTTATTTAAAATTATTTATATATATATATATATATATATATATATATATATATATATATATATATATATAATTATTATTATTATTATTATTATTTCAAGACCGTTTGTTTTGCCCTGTTGATCACGAGTGTTGTAAATTTGCAGAAAAAAAATTGTCCAGAAAAATCCCATCATGCATCATTGTATTCATTTCGACCTTCTGTAAACCTTTTTTTTTCTTCCTTTTGAAACAGAAAAATATGAATCCATGAAAGCGAGCGTTTCCGAACATGGCAATTTTACACATTTGCCCTTGCTTTTAACAGATCTGCGGTCACGAAGGTGCCCGTTTTACACAAACTCATAGCATCCAATTTCATGTTTTGAAACCAGTGCATGATCTACATATTATTCCCGGTTTGAACCTTTCAGTTTTCCGTTCATCCGAATGAAAGCGGCCAGTTTTTTTAGCCATCCATCCTGGACCGCTACACATCAGCGGCCACAAAGGTGGCACCGCATAGCTACTCCAGACAGTGATGAGGGTTCAGATACGCAGCGGGAGTTGTTTTCTGCTAGTGTCTGGCTTTCTTTCGGCAAGCCGGCTCGTTAAGAGACAGCACAGCAGTGGAGCTTTTATTCGGCTTCTCACAAATTCAGCTGACATTTTAGAAGATCCATACGAGACCTTTCAGCGAGAGTGAGAAGGAGAGGGCGAAAAAAGAAAGAAAGAAAGGGTAATGCAAAGCTCGGAGGGGATGGTGTGAAAAAGAAGAGCGCTAGAATCCGAAAAGGGAAAACGAACGAGCGAATCAGAGGTGTGGAAATTCATTAGCGGCCCTCGAAGGAAGACAATCGCAATTATCAAACTCCTCCACAGCCTCGCGGATCCAAATAAACTTGGTCATTACAGAGAGAGCGTCCTGTCACGTTTTTGATGATCGGCTCCCTCGGGGAGACGGTGAGACAACAGCTATGAGACAGATAATGCATTTCAGCACCTCCACATCGTAAAGATGCTTTTCTGAGACGGAAGGGCACAAGGGAGGCTTTAAATGTAGACGTATGTTTTCCCCCCCGCCGTGTCCCGTGGCGCCATATGGCAGAGAGATGTGAAACTGCTGGTCTGAGGGAAGGAAATCAGTCAAACGCAAAACAGACAGCATCTGTTCCTCGCTCGGTGAGCTCGACGCGTGTTCAGACGACTGCGGAGAACTGTGACGGCCCTCTGTGGCTGTGAGAGCCCGGCCAGAGGCCCACATTAAAGACCTATCCAAGAAATGACAGGAAAATTGGATCATTTACTCACTCCTGTGCTGTTTTTGATGCTTGCAAAAAGAGAAAAATTGCAAATGATGTCCTGGTCGCTCTTTTTTTATGCAGCTACAATGAGCTCCTAAAGGTGACCGGCCTCCTTTAGATAAGATTAATATTGTGTTTAATTCAAAGAAACCATTAGAAATAGTAAAAAAAAAAAAAATAATAAAAATAAATAAATATATATATATATATATATATATATAATCTGTTAAATCTAATCAAATATATTTTAATTAAAAATTAACATATTAAAATTAAACTGTAAGAATTAATTGAAAACAATGAAACTCGAAACGTAGTGCTATATATTGTATTTATAAATAATAAAATGGAATATTTGATAAATAGTATAATAGTATATATTTAATAAAAATAAATAACATTAATTAATAATAATTCATTAAAAAAATAAACGATAGACGGTGCCATTAATGTATTTATATATAATAAATCGGATATTTGATAAAAAGTGTTTCTATTAAAAACACAATTTTATTTAATTACAGTTAAATTATAATTCAAAAAAATTAAGACTCAATACATCGGATGTTTGATAAATAGTATATATTTTAAATTAAAAATAATTAAATGTAATAATAATTCATTAAAACACTAAAAAATTCACATTTGTGTATAATAAATAGTGTATAAATTGGAAATTCGATTCTATAATAGTATATTTAAAAAAACACAATTTAATTTAATTACAATTAACTTATAGTAATGAAACATTAAAACTCAATACATTGGATATTTGAGTATATATTTTTAATTAAAAATAATAAAATAACAGTAATTCTATACTGTATTTTTATATAATAAAATGTTATATTTTATTATATAACAGTATCATTTTATTAAAATATTAAAAAGCAAAATTGTTGTATATATTTTTAATTATAATAATACAAATAATAATATTAAATTGCACTAATTCAACGTGTATTATTAAAGACAGATGTAAGGCTTTTGAAGATGCTTGGACAATGAGGATGTATTTGATGAGATAATGAGAAAATGTTTTTTACTAGGAGGCATTTATTTCTTGAATTTTATTTCATTTTATTGTTTGATTATTTTTATGTGTATGCATGTATTTGTGCATTATATATGTGTATTTGTGTATGTTTATATTTATTTTTTATATTATATTTATTTTGCATGAAGTTTATTTAATATTATTACATTTTAGTTTTTTGCAGTAAAATGTGACAATCAAGCTAAAACAGAACTGACGTATGGTTTGAAACAGTGGAACAAGGTTGACTCTATAGATGCAACTCATCCTCTATGTCTCTCTCTCTCTCTCTCTGTCAGCTCCCAGCACATCTTCATCTCTACCCGATCACCCCTCATCCTCCCCATCTGCATCTCCGATTCAGATCAAGAAAACGAATGAGCCACCCCCAGCACCCCTAAAACTCCACACACACGTCCAAACCTACAGGACAGTCCTGATGTGGCAGAAACACACATGGATGAATCTCAAGAAACGCAACGAAAGAATAAGTTCAGCTCACAAACTCTCTCCAGCGGTGATCCAGGTCTGTTCCAAACACACTGCCGCCACTTTCAGGAATTTATTTCCATACTACGAAAGTAATTATTTATGAGACATTTACGGGATATTTCACCACCAGTTGTACAGAAACTCTCAGGATTTTTTAATTATATTCATAATTTTAGTTGTATATTCATTAATCTTTTATATTATTAAAAAAATTATTACTTAAAAAAATACAATCTAATTTTATCTATAATTTTTGTGTAATGAAACCGTTATGATTTAATATTTTATATTATTCAAAATATATTTTAAATATATTAATAGTTGTATTTGTATATTCAACAGTCTTTTATATTATTTTTAAAAAATGCAATAAAAGCTGGAGATTATTCAAGTAATATAATTATACATAAACTCCAAGACAGACCTTCAAACCTGAATGATTTTCTATTTTGCCAGGTTTTTTTTGTAGTTACAAGTAACAAGACGTGAAATTTCGGTGTCATTGAATCCAAAAAAAGAAGCGAAGAGCGGCTTGCACCTTTTGCGAAATATCTCCCATTGCGTTCTTTAAGAAGCCCTCGATGATCAAAATTACCTTCTAAGAACAATTTCACAGTTGCGTCAGCGCAGCTAAGAGCACGTCTGCGTGAAATATGGATAATAACAGGCCATTTCAAAGCCAGACAATCGACGAGCGTTCACCTTTCTTATAAAGAGTGCAATTTTCAGACACTGCAGGGTTTGTCTTAACGCCCACCTCTACGACACACGCACAGAATCCCAGCTTCCCAGCAGCACACAGTAAGCATAATGGCTCTTTAATAACACGTTGTGATTGGCCAGCCGGTGACGGCTCGGCTATTTTAGACCGCAGTAGGGTTCTAGTAACTAAGCCTCGTGGGGCGTCTTTGCAGTGAGCCTGACCCAAATGAATGTAGAACAGCTCTGTGGGACGAAATCCGGACGAATCCGATTTCTCCGAACGGCGGGATCGTTTGAGGTCACGGCGCACCTCCTGCATCCCAGTGTTCTTTAGCACTCGCGTCACCTGACCTTCATCAGGAGCATAATGATCTCCGCTCCTCTCGTCCTCTCATTGCCCCGCTCTTTCTTTTTTCTCCTCCTATTAGTCACTCCGGCTTTCCCATCATGTCTCTCTCTCTCTCTCTCTCTCTCTCTGTTAGCTAAAGACTCTGTTCCCATGTATGACTGTCTGAAGTCCTGTGTACAGTGTTCACACCAAGAACGATAACTATTAAGATATCTATAAAGATAATAGAGTCCCCACCAGCGGAAGAGATCATCTGTGAGCACACGCTCTGCTGCTTTAAACTCTCCCGCTCGTTACAGCAGGATTGATTCTGATTGGCTGTCAATGTTTTTATCGTTCATCTGCTGGAAAAAAAATCGTTCTGAAAATGATTCCAACGATATTGTTTCTCTGTGCCTTCATCGTTATAGCTGTGGTGTGGACTCTGCTATTCTTTAACAATGAGAACGATTTTTAGAACGAAATCTTTATAGTTATCGTGCTTTTTGTGAACGCAGCTTTAGAAACCTGAGCAACTCTGCAGTATATTCTAAATTCATGTTATTATTACGATGATTTGGCTGCCGAACAGCAGGAATTTTGCGATAAAGCGTTTTATTTGCATTTTATTTGACTCTTAACATTTTCTGAGCATTGTGAGTTTTAATAGCGTATCTGCGTGAACTCAAATGGCATAAGCCCACCCCCATGAAGCGAATTCGAGTCTGTTGTGAAGTTAATTTCACGTGCGAATGAAGCGAATTTCATTCGCGAATGAAGCGTATGAACTCAAAATGTTCAAGCGCCAAACTACGCACGAATAGCGCGAACACAGCATCACTCTCACTCTCTCTCTCACTCTCTCTCTCTGAATTTTGTATCTCGATTAATCCCATGATTTTTCTGCAATTAATCGCATTGTTATGCACAAAATTCAATAATGAATTCAAAATGTATTGTGCAATTTTTTCACTTAAAAGTACTGCTATAGTTTGCGAACACTTTAAACAAATACGCTTTTTTTTAACAACAGTATTCTATTTACATAGTAGCAGTTAAAATATTTCTTGTAAATCGTAACTTAAAAATGTATGTCATCAAATTAAACCTAAAACCAAAGCTATTTGTCACTGCCAGGATATTAACGTTTTCATAGAAAACAATATATAGATTGTTATAGAAGAAACCGTTCTGGTCAGAGTCCAGAGCCTCGTTTATAACATTATTACAGGCATCTTCCTATAAGAGTGCGGCACGGGACAACACTTGATGGTCGAGTAGAGACTCATGTGCAGGATGTGAGAGAATAAGGGTGCGCTCACACTAAGCAATCTTAACTGTGCCGGAGCACGTTTGACCCCCAAATCGGGCGCAGTTCATTTAGCAGTCCCTGGCTCGGTTGGAAGAGGTGCACCAGAGTGCAGTTCAGTTATAAATAGATCAGTGATTGTGAGCGCTAACCAGAGTGAAGATCTTCTGATACGTGCTGCATGATTGCGTGAATATTTCTGAGCGGCAAAAACAATAGATCTGTAAAGCAATATATTGTGAGAGGGACGTGTTACCGTGTCCCATATAACTCAAAATAATAAACCACAAAGTTACCAAAATGATGTACTCCACTGTGCTGAGCAAGCACTTCTATGCTGTCTTTATGTGCTATTGGAAACTTCCTATTTCCCATTTATGAAGTCGTGATTACGAGATCGTTGCATTCTTTTCTGTTCAAAATAACAGTGGACAGTGGTTTGTGAATGTTGTTGCTTAGCATGAATAGTTTTCATGTGAGCACTGCTGCAGTCTTAGGCCCAGCCCAAATGCTCTCATTGGTTGAGACGCGTGATGACACCCATCCCAAACCAGTGCTGATGACCCGTGGTTTGTCTGTATGTGTATTCAGAGCCAGCGAGCAAAGGACTTTAAAAATAATAATACAAAAACATCATAACAACTGCATAAATGCACAATAAAATAATTGACTAATTATATAATTAATGCGATAAAGGGTTAACTTGCCAGTCCTATATATATATATATATATATATATATATATATAATTAATAATTTATTTGTTTGTGTGAGTGTGTGTGTTAAAATTATTTTATATTTAGTTTTTATTATATACTAATTTATTTTTTTTACAATATTAAAAAGACAGTTTATATTTAATAAATATGTTTTATAATTTTTTAGCCTTTTCATCAGTTATTTTCAATAGCTGTGAATGTGAATCAGTACATTATTTGTTAGGTGGTTTTTAATTTTATTTTCACATAATTTTAATAAAAAATATATTTTTTCCTTAGTTTTAGAAATATATTTATATTTTGCATGACAATGATTTCACTGCCCCTGAATGTTTAATTAAAATATTTTAAATAATATTTTAATATAATTTATCAAATTAAATATATTTTTTTATAAATATAGAATTGTGTATTAAATAGTCTATTGTTTTTAAGTTTGTTTTTTATAAAAAAAAAAAAATTTTAATTTCATAAGTAGTATTGTAAGTAATATACATATTATAATTATATAGAACTATATGTAAATTATACATATAAATGTAATATAAATGCCATTTTAAAATATGTAATATTTTTTATAGAATATTAAATAATACATATATTATATTTTTACAATATTACACGTTTAAATAATTACATTTATATTTTATTGATATGTATAATTTAGTTAGCATTTTATATTATTTTTTAATACATATTTTTAAATTAAATGAATATTTTCTGAATAATTTAGCAGTGATATTTTGTATTAAAAATACTTTTACGTTACTTTTATTTTTTTATTCACTTAAAAAATTGCAGTAATAGCTGGAAATTACATTGTGAAATTGGATTAGATTAGATTACATTATAGAAGTATTACAATTTTACATAAATTCATAACACTTCTGCTGGATCATGATGGCATATGGTATTTCTGGAAAATAATTCATGCTGGTGTAAGACTGCATTGTTGAGAGAGAGAGAGCGAAAAAATAAATAAAATCAGATAATGTTATTATTACATTCAGAAATAATGTAAAATACCCACAAATAAAATGAAACCTTTACAAGCATTATAAACATTTTAGTTTAAAAGAAATTTGACTTATTCTGGAAAATACAGTACAATACAGTACATTTTGTCCGTTTTTTTTCTACCCAATGGGATTACAAGTAATTCTTCAAATCCCTCAGGGTTTCTTTTATACCAAACCAAGCCGGATCTGCATCAGTAGCTCTGATATAGAAATGGCCCTAAATATTCTCTGGATCGATCTTGAACACACGGTTTGATGGGCAGAGCTTCCAGTGTTAATCTGAGGGCAGATTCTTACAGTTCTCTGCAACTGTATTAAATGGAAGCAGATATAAGCAGGGGGCCTCTAATTGACTTTGATTGAGAAATATTATCGGGGTTGGTTTTTAATAAGAGCTTTTCCTCAGGCCATCTCAGCCGAGCAGTGATGAATGGTGGAGTTTAGCAGGAAGACAGAGGTAGATCTGGAAAAGATGCGTGCCGTGGGCTGGAAATGTAATCTTTTGTCTCCCTGTGGACAGTCGTTGTGGGACGGCGGTCCAGCTGGTGGACTGGAAGGGCCGCTCTCGTTTAACGAACGCCTCTCCGCTCGCGTGAACACGGCTCGCTGTCATCATGACCTTGAGAGACGACCTTTGGGTCGCTCTTCATATTCATATTTCTCACTTAAAGTGATAGCAGTATTGTTACCTTTTTAGATTCTCTGACTGCACCGATTTATATGTTTTTATTATTACTAATCATTGTTATGTAAACATTGTGTTTGGCACAGGCATTCGAGTTATTTTATAGTGTTCGAATAGTTTTTCAGGCAGTAGTCACTATATATATATCGCTAAATCGATCTATATTATATAATGATATAATGATAATTTGTATAATGATAACTATACATAATGATAATTGTATTTTTAATAATTTTATACATTTTGTGTTTATTTTAAGATAATCCAAAAACATAAGACAGTTTATATTTAATAAATATAGTTTTTTGGATGTTCATTAACTATGAATGCGAATAATGACATTATTGGTTAGATGGTTCTTAGTTTAATTTAATTTTACACACACACACTCACATATATATATATATATATATATATATATATATATATATATATATATATATATATATATATATATATTTGCAAAATTAAAAATGTATTCCACTCTCATCCTCTGTATTTATAATAAATGTTTCTAATAAATTTTGATATTTTGTGTTTATTTCACATTCATTTGTTTTAATTGTATTACATTTTTTATTTATTTGAATTATTTAAAAATATAAAAAAGTTTATATATAATAATTTTTTTTTTTTTTATGGATTTTCGTTAGCTGTGAATGGGAATCATAACATTACTAGTTAGGTGGCTTCAATAATTAATTTCTATTTTTATAATTTTATATATATATATATATAAAGCTGTGTGTACGGTATACTGTCCATGTCCAGAAAGGTAAGAAAAACATAAAAGTAGTCCATGTGACATCAGAGGGTCAGGTATAATTTTTGGAAACATCGAAAATACATTTTGGTCCAAAAACGAATCATTCGATGTAACCAGATCTTTTTGAACCAGTTCACCAAATTGAACTGAATCATTTTAAATGGTTCGCATCTCTAATACGCATTAATCCACAAATGACTTAAGCTGTTAACTCTTTTAATGTGGCTGACACTCCCTCTGAGTTCAAACAAACCAATATCCCGGAGTAATTCATGTACTCAAACAAGTACACTAAATGGAGGTTTTACAGGTTTGGAACAACATGAGGGTAAGTTATTAATGACAAAATTTTACAAATTAGGCAAACTAACCCTTTAAAGGAACCGATTCACAGGAATGAATCAAATTTCAAAACGATAACGGCACAAGTGCTGAGCCTGAAACCAGTCCAACCGTACAGTCTTGAGGAAACCGTCAAATAAAAATACTTCAAATATAATGCTAGTAAACTTGATAGTCAATAAAATATTAAATATATTGTAAATATTCAGTATATATGGTTTGGTGTGTGTTTCTCTTCAGGACGGCCTCCCGCTCCACTGTAACGTCATTCCCTCGGATATCAGACTGCAGAACTGGGAGGAACGGCCACCTGAATTCAATCACAGCGAGAACAGGAGACAGGTGTGTGTGTGTGTGTGTGTGTGTGTGTGTGTGTGATGGGATATTCAAGTATGGTTTCATCAGATTTCTTGAAACACATCTGTGTGTGTGTGTGTGTGTGTGTCTCTGTCTCTGTCTCTGTCAGGTTGTGCGATTCGTGCGCGAGTGGATCTCTCTGACTGCGATGAGGCAGAGGATGCTGAGGAAGAGTGTTTCACAGCCCCGTCCTGCTGCTAGAGGAGCTCACTCAATCCCAGCGCCGGCACAGCAGCCCCTCCAGGCAAGAAACACACACACACACACACACACACACACACCATTAAAGCTGGAGAGCACTGGGACGTGTGGGCGGATCTGAATCTCATTGACTCAGATGTGGGTGTCAATCAAATTAAGTGTGGTTTTGTTTGTTTGTTTGTTTGTCTGTTTTCCCACCCACACTGAAAATGTTAAACTTAAAAGTCATGGGACCTTTATTTTATTTTAATTCTATATTTTATGTAGTTTAACTTTTAATTAGACATACATTTTATGTTACATTGTATTTAAGTTTATAGTTTATTTTCACATTTTTGTATTTATAATCTATTTCTGAAATGTATACGCTACTGTTCAAAAGTTTTTTTGTTTACTAAGGTTGCACTTATTTAATAAAAAAAAATTTAATTGAATGTTTTAAAATGTAATGTGATAATTCCTGTGATGCAGAGCTGAATTTTCAGCTTCATTTCTTCAGTTTTCAGTGTCATGCAATCCTCCAGAATATGCTGATAATAATATTTTTGTAGAAACCATAAAAAAAATCTGTGTTCTTTGATAATTAGAACGTTTAAAACAACAGCTTTTATATGAAATTAAAAAATCTTATGTAAAAATGGTCATTAATTTAATGCATCGTTGCTGAAATAAAAGATGTCATTCTTTCAAAATAAATTCCACTGACCTAAACTATTGAAAAGTTTATATTTATGTTTTTTTTATGTTATTTGTGACCCTGGAGCACAAAACCAGTCTTAAGTCGCTGGGGTATATTTGTATAAATACCCTAAAAAAACATTGTGTGGGTTAAAATTATAGATTTTTCTTTTATTGCCAAAAATCATTAGGATATTAAGTAAAGATCATGTTCCATGAAGATATTTTGTGAATTTCCTATCATAAATATATCCAAACTTAATTTTTGATTAGTAATATGCATTACTAAGAACTTCATTTGCACAACTGTAAAGGTGATTTTCTCAATATTTCCCTCAGATTCCAGATTTTCAGTTTTCATTTGTATCTCGGCCAAATAAAGCTTAATTATTCAGTATTTTATATCTACATTTTGAGAAATTGACCCTTTTGACTGGTTTTGTGGTCCAGGGCCACATATTATTTAGAAATTAATCTATTTTTTTATTGTACTCATTTACATCTTTTATATTTCTTGTATTTTTATATATATATATATTTATTCTTACATGTTTGTATTTAAAAAAAAATATATATATATATAAAATTATAATTTTTAATTTTTCAACAACTTATCAAGTCTTATTCATGTCAAGGATTTTTTTGTTATTATCTTTGGTTTTTTTGTCTGTTCTTGTCTATTTCTATTTCTGCATTACAAGCATCAGTTTGCTGTTCTGTTACACAAACATCGGCTGCGTGTGTTTTTTCTGGTAGCAGGTACTGTACTGCCCTCTTCATGCCACCATGATGTTCCCTTTCTGGCACTCAGTGTTCCTCACAGTCTCTCTCTCTCTCTCTCTCTCTCTCTGTCTCTCTCTCTCTCTCCAGACAGGAGGTAGCTCAGACCTCCATCGCTGTGGCCCAGAAAGAGGGCGGAGCTCTCCGCATCTTTAAAAGGACAACATTGGTCCGAAAAGACAATCCTCATCCAAACCTACTGGCCCCAGCAACAGGTCTGACCACCCTTAACCCCTAATAACAATAACTGTTATTAAAATTATTGTTATACAAATCTAGTTCAATAATATAAATGTTTGTCATGTTGCAAAAATCTAGGTATAGCACAACGATAACAAATAGATACAAAAGACAGCTTGTTTTGTCACTTTACTTGTGCTTTTTGAAACAACTCAATCTGCATAATGATAAAAATGTTAGTAATTTGTGCCACTTGCTTATTTTTAACAATAGAAAGTGCCGAATTACGTTTTGTTTTATTTGTTGTTTACGTTCTTCTTATCTTGACTATTAATTAGACGACGTCCACCATCAAGAACATAGTAGAAACTACTCTTAACACTTCAGCAGCCACATAGCATCACCCGCTCATCAACTGAGTGTTTCAAGCACAGACTCTTACAGTAGAACGGGTTTTGGGGAAGTGGTCACACGTGTGAACCTCTCAACCGCGAGAACGAGGGAACGACGCGGCGAACGGCTGATGAAGTCATCAACAGACTCGCGCGAGCGCCGTCAGCCACACCGAGGCCGTTTGATCCGATGTGACAGCCGTTGACTCTCGTACTCTGCGGCTGTGTGAGGAAGTCATCAGACCTGGCTGTCGCGCGATGAGATCTCAAACCGTGACGGATGCTGCCGCAGGTGTAGCTAATCCACAAATGGAAATGAATACATATATGTTTTTCACTTGGCTTTGCTCCCGCGGTCAGGGTGGAGACTGTCGCTGACAGATACATATTTATGAATTTGCATCACTCCTGCAAATATATATATATAAATATATATTGCACAGTGAGTGACAATTTACTTTGAAAGTGCCTTTCGGCATGTAATTATGTGTGTAGCAGCGAACGGTTAACCTTGTAAAGCTGCGATATGAGTGTGTGTGAGAGAATGCTTAGTGCAGAGGATAAGGGCTTAATCCACACACACGCGAGTGCTGCGGCGTCGCCATGGAAACCGCGGGAGGAAGAAATTGCGACGTACTGAGCGCTGTCTGGGGCCGGATATTTTTAGGCAATGGAGAGAAAAGAGGAACAAACCGAGAAGAGAGAGAGAGAGTGAGAACCAGTGAGGACTAGAGAGAAAGTCGTTCCTGGTGAAGTTTAGACTCGTCAGTGTGATCAAGACTAGTCTCATCATTTAAACTGGTTAGTGAAAGAAAACTGTTGTTACCTTGATGGAGCCACAGTCTAATGTTAGCAGACGTTACACTGGTGAACAGATTTTCTTTTTTTTTTCTTTTTTTTTTCTTCAGGTTAAGTAACTAAGAACAGTTTTTTATGTATCAATAATAATATATTTTTTTATTATTTAAAAAACAAACAAAAAAAATTATTTGGGGGGGGGTACATTTGGATAATAATAATAATAATAGTAATTTTATATATATATATATATATATATATATATATATATATATATATATATATATACACACACACACTCATCATATTTATATATATATATATATATATATTTATTTTTATTCTTTTTTTGCCACATTTTTGCAGGATTCCTTCAGTTTTTTTTTTTTTTTTTTTTGCAAATATAAATAATTGTATGCCTTTTTAATGCATTTTTTTATTGTTTTATTTATGTTTTTGGAACAAACAATACATTTGTATAATGATATAATAATATCTTTTATTGCCACAATTTTTGCAGGGTTTTTTTTCTCCATTTTTGCATTGATTTATTTATGATTTTTGAAATTATACGTTATATATATATTACTACTACTACTACTAGTACTACCAATAAAAAACTTATATTTTCTATTATTATTATTAGTATTGCCACATTTATGTAATTTAAAAATAATATATAGTTTTATGCTAATATTAATAAATATTACAAATTAATATTTAATGCATTTTTCATATTGTTAAAAAATAGTAATAATCCTTATTATTAATATTGTTTTTATGTGCCATATTTATGCAGTTTTTTACAATATAATTAGTCACAATATTGGTATGTATTAAAATATTTTATATATAACTTCTAAAAAAACTTAGACAAAATGTACACATGCAGATGATATACTTATAATAGTTTTAGTAGTAGTCATATTAATAATGTTCCATATTTATGCTTTTTTGGAATATAGTCACAAATTACATTCTTTCTGAAAACTGTTGATTTGAAAATGAAATTGTATTTTCTTAAATAATGCATAATTTTTATTTGTGGCTTTTTTTGCGAATTAAATAATTCTAAAAGTGCAGATCTATCGATAAACCGATCTCAAGTTTCTCATAAAGAGATTAGACACAATATAGCAACATATAGCAACAAGCGTTTTTTACAGAGCAGCAACATTTATATATTTCTTCAGAAAATGTGCAAATCTACTTGCTAATGTGTGTTTGTGTCTGCAGAGAAGCAGAGAGCTCGGTGTGTGTTCAGACAAACACTACAGCCGGTTACCTGCAGGCCGTGGACTCAGCCGGGACCCCCCTGTGTCTGTCCTGCCAGAAGCCCAGTGGGGAGCACCGCGGCTGGGCAGGAGGCTTCTGCAGCCCTGCCTGTATGGAGGACTTCCAGCTGCGCTCCAATCAGGGCTACATGCGCACCCGTGTGCTGGGTGTGTGTCAGCACTGTGGTCTCGACGCCCACCAGCTGTACGTGCAGGTCCGGGACGCCCCGCACACACCGCAAGAAGATCCTGGACAACACCGGGCTGGCACAGCTCCCTCTCAAACAGGTTGGGCTCATTTCTAGGAGCCTCATCTGCATATTTGGCCATATTTCTTTCTTTCCATCCATCCATTACATGCTAAAGTTGCTCAAACTCTTCAGTGTGCATATTCTGAATTTCTTTTTTTTCTTTACTGAAATGCAATGCGCCATACAGTTTCAGTATTTGTACCTTAATTAAAGCAGTCAAAGCACTCTCCCAGATATTAGATGTCAAGACTACCATAAATATAAAAAAAAATTAAAGACACTGCACTCTCACATTTTTTATTATAACCCTTTTGTGGATTATATAATAAAAACAATTGCTGACTGCCAGTGTTATTTATTACTAAATTAGTATTTTTAAAAAATATTATTATTAACAATATTTATGGCATGTTGTTATTTGTCAGTGTTAAAAATAGTGGCCGCTGTTGTTGTTAACAACAAGAAATAGTCAGTAATAATAATAATAAATATGCTACAAATTATATTTTTACTAATTTAAAAAACCAAGATGCCTCAAAATACTTCGTTTTTTTTTAAAAACGTATAATTTTTCACATAATTGACCTTTATTCCCCACCGATCTGTCCCTTCTCTGACAAACGGCTCGATTAATTTCCTATTATTATGAAGCCCCTCCCTCAGAAATACACGATGGGCTGTGATTGGTCAGCTGGCTCAGTGTGTTGTGATTGGCTAAACTGCCTCGAGTGCGTCTGAACATCCCGCCCCTCTCAAGCTCAGAATGTGCTCCGGTTGTATTGTAAACAATGACGTCCTCTATATTGCTTCTCAATTTGAGCCTGATTGAGACAGAGCCTGGGCAAGCACGGCTCTTAATGGTATGTTTGTTTGTTGTTGTCTCATACTTTTAGATACGCAGTTGTTTGTAAATGGTATTGCTTCTGTTAGCTTTTAATATACGGGTTTATCCTGATTAAAGCTTTAATACAGCACAGCAACCATACACGCGTCCATGTATAACGCTTCTCATTGCTTTGTGACAATAAGTGTATGAATGAGAGCGAGCGAGAGAGAAAGAGAGAGATGCAGAGCAGGGAGGCGCGAGGAACAGGATTGAGACCCGCTGCTTTTAAACATTGATTTTGAAACTTGTGAATCAATTAGAATCATTAAAAGACAGAATCATGATTCATATATGAACAGATTTTTACGTGCACCACTAATTTTCTCTTCCTCTTCTCTAAAGAAGAGGAAGAGGGGCGGGGTGTGTACCTGGGGGCGGGGTTTATCTGGGTTCGTGACCTAACAGACCCGGGAAGAAGCTCGTTGTAGTCCCTTATCAGCCGTTTTTGTAGGCATTAAACTGCCAGAATTTTAAAAGATGATATCTCTGTTTGCACTGAACTATCAGCGCTGCAACTTTGCAGATATTGTTTACGCTCAAACAGCAACATTACAAACTAACTAACGTTAAAAAAAAGTGAAATCACAATCAACCACTGTTGTTAAAAAAGTATTATTATTATTGTTATCATCATTTTTAATAACAATAATCATAAAAGCATTTAAGTTGAAATGTCTTCAAAATGTAATGCTTCAAAATCAAATATGCTTCAAAATATTATAATTAATGGCATATTTGTATTTTTGTTCTTAATAATGTTATTTTATTATAAATTGCTATTGTTATTGTTAACAACAAATAGAAATAAATGCCATAAATAATATTAGTATATTTTTTGAAACCAACATAATGTCACAAAATAATAATATCCTTCAAATATCATCAAATATTTTTATTAATGATAGTAAATATAATATTTGTAGGAAATCTTTATTGCTTAATTATTCATTATTATTAATAATAATAATAGATATCATCATTAGCAGCAGCATCATCTACTCTTCCTAGATCTTTTCTTATTTCTTCTTTAGAAAGTCCTCTCTGAGTTTCCTCAGAAGCAGTCGACTGTGCTCCTCGTAGCTCGAGCTCAGAAACTGCGCGAGGTGTACGCAGCACCAGGACTAATTTCGTCTGGGAAGTTGGCCAGAGTTTGGGAAAAGGCGCGCATTAGTCTCTTCCGAAAGCACATTAGCCCGGAATTATCCCCAAACATTCGCAAGTAACTCGGCAGACGCTGCATTTTATTGAAAAAATATTGCTTACAGAGAAAGATAAATAAAGATGGCCTGTTTAGCTTGCAGAAGCAATAAGAGCTTAGCGGCCTCGGGCCCTGCTCTCTGCCTCTCTCTGTAGAGTTATCATCACACACACACACACAGCCGTCCTTTCCTCCCCGGAGCATCCAATGTTAACACAACGCCTAGTCTTGTCAGATTGCCATTGATTTTTCACACAGTGCATTGCTACGAGGTGCAGGTTTGATTTTTCTTCGGCTTTTCTGTTGGAGCCCCGAGCGGCAGCGGCCTGATCGATAACACGCTTTAAGCTCCGAGTGCCCTCGACGTACAAACAAGCCCGCTGTCGTACGTACACGCAAATCATTGTTACGGAGAAGCCTTTCACGTTCACCGCTTCCATGTGTTTTGTCACGTACAGCACGACTTATCGACGCCCGAGGTGCCCCGCTCTCGTAGCGCGAGGTTATCGTCCGTGTCGCGACCCTTGAGAGTCAGGGTAATTATCGTCCGGCTCGGTTGAGGGGGAAGGAGAGGATTGAAATGCCAGCACTTGGGCCTCGTGTTCCCAGCGCTGATCGTCCACTCGTGATTTCCTCTCCAGCTTTAATCCTCAGCACCTGGAGTCCTTCATCGCGGCGGTCTGCTGGAATAAAGGGAATTATATAGAGTTTCCCGGCGGGCTATTCTGAGCGCTTTCATGTAGCGGTTCAATAAAACAACAGGAATAAAAGGGATCTACAAACAGCAACAACACTGTTAAGACGCTCTCAAGACTCTCTCTCTGGGTGCTGTGTTCTTTATAAGATAGACTCATACTGTATTCATCCATTGTCAGGTGTTTTGATTCTTTAATATTGCGTTCAACAGGAAACAACAGAGTCAATTAAAGTTTTAATTGTCAGATAGCCTATATCATATAGCCCAAACCACAAATTAATTATATATATATATATATATATATATATATATATATATATATATATATATATATACAATACAGACCAAAAGTTTACTATTTTTAATGTTTTTGAAAGAAGTTTCTTCTGCTCATCAAGCCTGCATTTATTTGATCAAAAATACAGAAAAAAACTGTAATATTGTAAAATATTATTACAACTCATCAAGCCTGCATTTATTTGATCAAAAATACAGAAAAAAACTGTAATATTGTAAAATATTATTACAACTTAAAATAATAGTTTTGAATATACTTTTAAAAAATAATGTATTCCTGTGATGCAAAGCTGAATTGTCAGCATCATTACTCCAGCCTTCAGTGTCACATGTAACATCCAGTCGATCACATGATCATTTAGAAATCATTCTAATATTCTGATTTATTATGAGTGTTGGAAACAGTTCTGCAGTCTAATATGTATGATGAAGAAAAGGTTAAAAAGAACTGCATTTATTAAAAATTGTAAAAAAAATTATAATATATATTCTAATCACTTTTTATCAATTTAACACATCCTTACTGAATAAATGTATTGATTTTATAAAAAAAAAAAAAAACTGACCAGTAGTGTATATTGTTATTACAAAATATTTATTTTTAAAAACATAGCTTCTTCTTTTTTTTTTTTTTTACTTTTTATTCATCAAAGTATCCTAAAAAAGTATCACATTTTCTGTATTTTAATATTTCTGAAAAAATATTAAGCAGCAGAACGGTTTCAAACTTTGATAATGAATCATCATATTAGAATGATTTCTAAAGGATCATGTGATAATGATCCTAAAAATTCAGCTTTGCATCACAGAAATAAATGATAATTTAAAGTATAATACATTTAAAAACAATTATATTAAATTGTAATAGTATATCACAATATAACATTTTTTTTCAGTATTTTGATCAAATAAATGCAGGCTTGATGAGTAGAAGAAACTTCTTTCAAAAACAAATTTTTGGTCTGTACTGTATATATATATATATATATATATATATATATATATATATATATATATATATATATGAATAGGTTTTATATATGTGCGTGTGTGTGTGTAATTAAGTTATTTTTTTAATGATTACTTAAGTTCTGATTGGTGGTGGTTCTTAATAATTCAAATTATATTTTTGTTATTTTTTAGGATAATACTTATAATTTTAATATGTATTATTTTTATTAAAAGAACAAAGAACCGTTGATCAGTATAAAACATTATGAGTAATTATTATTATTAATGATTACAACACTTAAAATTTTTTTTTTTATTAATAATGCCAATCTTTTTATTAAAGTATGTAAGTATTTGTATGTAAATAATAGAAGACAGAATTCTATTTTATTGAATGATAGTTGCTGTAAATAAACTATTATTATAAAAATAATTGTCACTTATAATCAGTGATTACAACAATTTTCAGTTCTTTTTTTACAATTATTAATAATAACAGCATTTTTATGATTGTTAATGGTTTCAACAATATTTGTGATAAATTGTTGATAAAAAAAATAACAGTATTTTTATGAAATTTTAATAACAGCATTTTTGTTAAATTATTTGTCAATAATTATAAGATATACATGTTGCTATTCATAAAAACTTAAAAACAATATTTTAATAAACAAATTGTGTTGTAAAAAGCAGCATGTCAACAGATAAAATGGGTTCTGCATATTAAATATTATTTTAATTAGAGAAGAATGTAAATATATTGAATTATTGTTGCTGTTAATGATTTATTATTATTATTGATGATTAAAAAAATTTAAGTTAATTTTTTTATTTATAAATAATTATTAATAACAGTATTTGTATTAATGGTTTCAACAATATTTGTAATTGATGCAAATACACATTTTTGATATCAGTATTTTTATGAAAAATGAACAATATTTTTGATTAAATATTGTTAATAACTAATAGTGTTGTTTCTGTTTAGTTATTATCATACAATTTAAGTTTTTGTTTTAAAAAGCAGCAGATCATTAAATAAAATGGGTTCTGCATATCGGTTATTGCAAACTTAGACAGAATATATATTTATAATCTGTACTCAGATAAATCTGTATTGTGTCGGTCATGAGTGAAATACTTGAAGATCTGTTTGATTTGTTTGACATTGTCTGTGTTTGCATGTTGCAGCTGAATGAAATGATTCAATGTCCCGTTGAAGGACAGTTCTGGCAGGTGGACCACATTAACCCCGTCTACAGAGGAGGAGGACCGTGTTCCCTCCAGAACCTTCAAACCCTGTGTACCGTCTGCCATCGGATGCTACAGTATTTCATCCACACACACACACCAATGCATATTTGGAATTGATTTAATACTTTTTTAATAGATTTATGTTTAGGTAACTATTTTAAAATAAAAACATTGTTATATAAAAAACAAATCATAAAATATTTATGTATTTATTTATACAAATATTTTAAACAATATTTTTTAAACAACAATAATAATAATATTTACTATATATTAGTGCTGTCAAATGATTAATCTCGATTTATCGCATCCAAAATAACAGTTTTTGTTTACGTAATATATGAGGATGTGCTGTGTTTATTTATGTATGTATGTATATGTAAATACACACACATGCATGTATACATTTAAGAATAATATATTATGTTTGTATATTAAATATTTATACATAAATTAAATGATATAAATATATACATGTAAATGCATGTAAATACTTTCTAAACCTATTCAGTATGTGTGTCTTTATATTTACATAATATTATGTCATTTACATAATAAATGTACACAGTACACATTATGTAAACAAAAACTTATTTTGGATGCGATTAATTGCGAGTTATCATTTGACAGCACTACTATATAGTTTTATATTTATTAATGTTTAAAATGTTTTATTTTAATTATTTGAAACATTTTAAAAGCATTGTCAATTTTGTTTTATTTATATAAATATAACAATAATAATAAAGTATATTTATTTTGTATTTTATTGTTATTAATTGATTACAACATTATTATTATTAAAAGGTTGTTTTATTGTTTTAATCATTAAATGTATGCTTTTTATTTTATAATTTTTTTAAACTATTATTTAATTAAGTTTAAAATAAAGTCCGAATTTAATTGCCATTATTTAATTTTTACATTTATATCCAGTATTTAATTTGAATACGCAAACACATTTGTAGCATATGATGGTGAATCTGTGGCGGGTGTGTTTTTGCAGAGGACCAAGCCAAAGACAGAAGTCGGATGAAACGAGACCAAGCCGCCTCCAGACTGGCCTCTGACATCACACGAGTCTTCGTCAAGAAATGAGCCGCTCCGTCTGCAACTATTAAAAAACACAGATCCAGAGCTGTTGGCTTGGAAATGACCCGCCTGCCTTTTCCATGTCAGAGGCGTTATTTACCAACATCTGCCGTGTTTGAGGATTGTAATTTAGCCGATTGGCTAGCTGTTTATAATCACTGCTCTCAGCAAGAGAAAAATTACTTCGATCTTCGATGTGTTCGACCATAAATTAAATAAACGTTTCACATTCGTCCTCATGCTCTGCATTTGAACAAAAAGAGTTGGTTTTATTCTAACTCTGGATGGTGAACTATGTGTTGCAGGTTGAACGCGAGCGCCGCAGGACGTGTTGGCGTGAGATGTTTCCAGTATCTGCAGGTTTTTTTTGGGTCAGTGCAGAGATAGGAGGCTGTGTGGAGCAGCAGTCAGGCAGGACAGGATGTTCACTTTCACCAGTGTCTATAGAGCGTGATAAAGCTTATCTCTCCTACACGAGAGACACTGAGAGGCAGATTGGCACGAGATGCAGGGTAGGTTATTCTTACTCTGCTGAATACACACGTACAAGACACAGGGATGTTTGTTGCATGCACATTCGATTCGTGGGGTCGTTTTATACTATCTTGATAGTGTTTGCAATTTGATCGAATTCAACTGGAGGAAAAAAAAGGCCAATTAAATGAGTGAAATAAAGGCTCTCTCTTTACGTACATAAAATAGTAACAATTGTAATCTGTCATCAAAGCTGTCCTTTAAAACTATTCTATATCAAGCTATAGGTACATATAGTGAAATTACAACTATATATTAAAATGTATATAATTTAAGTAAAATACACATACAATTTTACAAGTATATAAATGTGTTTTATTCATCAAGTTTTAAAAAAAAAGTTCATGTATTTTAAATATTGAGGATTATACGCATTGATATTTACATAAATATGTAGAATTAGCGATATATACACCTACATAGTCAGAATTTGTATTTAAATACATATTCCAGTTTGCAGCTTTATTTCAAATGTTTAACTATATATTGTGATATGTACGCATATGTAAGTGCATATACATTTAGTGAAACTGAAATGATTTGATATTATTTTCTAATATATTACAATTATTTTATATCATATATCATGCTATATAATATAAAAATGTTTTTCAATTATTCATATAAAATGTTTTGTTTAAAAAACAACAACAATGGCTCAAATAGAAAACCCTAAAAAAGAAAGAAAGAAATTATTTAGTTAATATGTGTGGGTATCACATACTTTTTCATCATTTAAACATTTTTAATTATAATATATGCAAACATATACACACACACACACACTATATATATATATATATATATTGGTCAGATCCTGATTATGTAGTTATGCATGTCAAATACCTCTCTGTTAGTGTGTTGGGTCGCATGTGTTCAGTTGTGGAAGGAGATTGCAATCCTTAAGGGTGTCGCAGGAAAGAAATTGCGTTGCAGCTAAACTTTGTGTTATTTTAATCTGTCTCTCCGGAGTAAACTCAATAAAGGCTGGGGGGGGGGCAATACTCCTGTCTCCACGGCAACAGACTTGAGTGATGCATATTGCCAAGGAGATGAGGGCATTTTTACAATTCCACTGTCTGTTCACAGTGATGCTGCCAGACAGATCAGCCGCTTTAAACCCGTCTCCCGAACACTCCTCCGCCGTCAGCATCGTTAGCTCTGACCGAATCACTCGCGCACAAACCAGAGAACGAAGGGAACGAAACGTTCGTTTGAAGCTGAAAACCAGTCCCATTTTTTGGGAGCATTTGAATGTTTTATGGAGAACTTGCAAACATTAGATGCGTTTCAGGATATGATTAACAGTCCAAAGTCGAAGGAAACATGGTAGTTAGTGCGATATTCTTTGGGAAGTTGAATATTCAACGTGTGACTTTCTGTAGACGTAACATTTATTTTTATGACGCATCAGTTGGGTTATGAAAGTACCTGTTTGGATAATCATGATGTTCTTTGACTCGTCCGGCCCCTACGAGTCTAATTTGGCTCAGGTGTGAGATACGCTCGAGCGTACGAGTTAATGAGGCACAACCAACAACGTTTTTTCTGTCTGCCACAGTTTATATAAACACGGTCGTGTGCGTTTAGTCTCTAACATCTCTGTTTTGTGAGTGGCCAAGCAGTCCTGAATGGACTGGACTCAGATTAACAAGGACACACAAGCATGAGCGGCCAATCACGAGTGATTCTCTCGCTTTCCGGTCCTTTGAATCCTTGGTTTTGATCTTTTTCTGTTTGGTTCGCTCTTTACTCCGGCTTCAGAGGAAACGTAGCCTCTGACGTCTGAAACCTTAACAAACACACGCCTAAATTTACACTTCACTGATGATGAGGGTGGAAACGCAGCTCTGGCATAGAAAAAAAAAAGAATCATAATGGCAACAATAATGAAAAGTATGTTTGATCTCTACTCTTATTTGTTATAATACAAGATGTATGGCAAACTACAACACCAAGCAAGATAGTATGCAGTAATTCAGTGCAAAAATAAAAAAATAGCGTATTGACAAGCCACTTGCAATCCAGTTTAACTAAATACATTAAAATAGCACAACACCATATGTTTAAATCAAGTTGGCATTTAACATTTTTTTCCATGATTGAACCCAAAAGGTTATAAAAAAAGTTCCATACAATATAATTTATATAACTATGTAATTTATTTTAATAATGTAATCATTTATATAAATGTATAGTAATCATTCTTTTGAACTAAAAACCAAAAAGTATTTAAAAAATGTTTTGTCAGTATTTATACATATTCATCATGGTGTATTTATGAAATATTCTATAATATATATTAATTTAAAAAATCCCCAACAAATCAGTTACACACACACACATACAAATGTGAAATATATATATATAATTTAATTAAAATATATATAGTAATCCCCCAACATATCTGTTTAGTCACTATATTTAGCCAAAATATATATTTTATACATACACTGTAATAAAAAAAATTGTTATAATAAATAAATTAAATGTAGCAGTAATTTTCTGCCAGGACAATATTAATAAATTTTACGGACATTTCCATTAACCCTGAAGCAACACAATGCAGCACAAAATGCTAAATACAGGTAAAAAGCCTCTAAAAATCAATATGGAAAATTCTTTCATATTAATACAGTACATTTGTGCTTTATCTTTACAGATTTTTTTAGCATTTACATTTTATTTTTATGTAAATAACTAAATACTAATATATATATATATATATATATATATATATATACAGCTAAAGTATTCATAACCCTAAAAAATTTTTTACGTTTTGTTATGTTGCAGCCTTGTGTTAAACTGCTTTAAATTACTCAGTCTGCACTCCATACACCTTAATGACCAAGCAAAAGCAGAACAGAACTTTGTAAATTTATTACAAAAAAACATTACATTGCACAAGTATTCATACCCTTATCTGGGACGGTTAAAATTTAGCTCAGGAGCGTTCATATTTCTTGTGGATGTTACTACACTTCAAGTGAAGTTAACCTGTGGTAAATTCAATTGAATGGGTTTGATTTGGAAAGGCACACACTTCTTAATAAAAGGTCTAACAGCTGAAAATACATAGCAGACCAAAAACTAAGCCCTGAGATCAAAATAACTGCCTATGGAGCTCAGAAACAGGTTTGCATCAAGCCACGCATCTGGAGAACAGTTCAGAAAAGAATTTTGCTTCATCGAAGGTTCACAGAAGCATGTCGTCTCTGTTACCCTTAATGGAAGAAGTTTAAAAAAAAAACAGGTCTCTTCCTAGAGCTGGCCTCCTGGCCAAACTGAGCTACTGATGGAGAAGAGCTTTGGATTGAGTGGTGACCAAGAAGCTGATGGTCACTCTAGTTGAGCTCCATGATCATATTTGGAGACAGGTGAAACCTACAGAAGGACAAACATCTCTGCAACACTCCACCGATCTGAGCTTTATGGTGGTGTGGCCAAACCCAATCCTCTCCTCAGTGAAGACACATGAAAAAACACACTTGGCATTTACAAAAAAGCACCTAAAGGACTCTCAGACTGTGAGAAATACGATTATCTGCTCTGATGAACCTCAATTCTAAGCATCATGTTTGAAGGAAACCAGCTGTTCATCACCTGCAGAGTACCATCCCAAAAGTAAAGTGTGCTGGTAGCCTTTCTCAGCAGCAGGGACTAGTAGACGAAAAGCTCAATGCTCCAAAATATAGAGATAGCCTTAATGAAAACCCAGGTTTACCTTCCAGCAGGACAATGACCCTAAAAACATAGCAAGAGTGGCTTATAGACAACTCTGTGAATGTCCTCGAGTGGCCCAGCCACAGCCTGAGCTTGAACCCAATCAAATATTTCTGGAGAAACCTGAAAATATGCCCCAATCCAACCTGACAGAGCATGAGAGGAGAAGGATGGCAGATAATTGCTAAATGCTGAGATGCAAAGCTAGTTGCATCATACCCAAAAATAATTGAGGCTAAGATTCTTCAGCTAAGTAAAGAGTTAAGGGTATGCATACTTATGCAATGTACTTCAGTTTTTTATTTTAAATAAATTTACAAAGTTGTGACAGTTCTGCTTTTGCTTTGTCATTATGGTGAATGGAGTATAGATTGATGTGAAAAAAATAAAATATTTTAAAGCAGTTTAAACATGAGGCTGCTTCATAACAAAATGTGAAAAAAATGAAGAGGTATGAATACTTTCGCAACTGTACATGTTTCATTAAAACCCTACATCAAAACCTTCAATGGTTTTCTCACCACTGAAGACAGTCATCAAAAGTAGCTTTTTAGAGGATGTGGCTCTTGGTACATTCAAGTATTTCAAAACCAGTCGTACACAAGTACAACTATGAAGGACAGGACCGAGCTGACTTTGAAAGAGTGCTTGGGTCACTCAAAAGTGTTGACGTGTCTGATGTCTCACTGTAATAAGGCGCTGCTGTCAATATGCTACGGCCCCGGTGAGTTATGGTCATTACTTCTGTGCCTGTCAAAGAAATCAAAGTTCACACCTGCGGCCACGGACCTACGCGACCACCGGCCTGCGCGACTTTATTACCGATGAGAACAAAAGACCAGCAGCAACACAACAACTTTAATAACGCTGAGACTGAGAGATATTGAGTGGACATCAAATGAAGGCGCGCATGCTGACGGCTCCAGGGGATATCTGAGGGAGGCCGAATTCAAATGACTTTTTGTGTTTCTTGTCGGGCAAACACGACGAGGGAGAAAAGCGGACTAAACAATAACATGGAAGAAGGTAATAAAGTAGGTGACGTTGAACAGAAAGCGCTCCGGGGTAGGAGAGCTGCTAATGCCCGTCAAAGAATGTGTGAGAAGCCGCTTTTACGTCAGATGGTGACTGATCGGTCCCGTTCACGTCCTTGAACGTGCTTATAGTGTCATTTTATGGTGCTAGCACTATAAGGATATCAGTCAAGTATTCAACTTTTTAACAAAAGTGGCTGCAGACATTTTTGAGCTCAAACGTGTGAGGTTTTCTATTGGTCCAATGAAAAAAAATAATAATAATTAAATAAAAAAGGTGGCTGAGACTTTATCTAAGAATTCTTAAAAAAAAAAAAAAAATTTAAGAAACATAATTGTGAGATAAACTCAGAATTCTGTTGTTTTTCAGAATTGTGAAATACAAACTTGGAATTCTCAGAATTCTGACTTTTCTTGGAATTGTAAGAAACTCCGAATTACGAGCTATAAACTCAGAATTCTACCTTTTTTCAGAATTCTGAAATACAGTACTCAGAATTACGCTATAAACTCAATTGCGAGATGAAAACTCAGAGATATAAATTGTGAATTCTACCTTTTTTCAGAATTATTTAAACTCAAAATTTTAAAATATATGAACTCACAATTCTGTTGTTTTTCAGAACTGTGA
The DNA here is from genome assembly GCF_003368295.1 of Carassius auratus. NCBI lineage: Eukaryota > Metazoa > Chordata > Actinopteri > Cypriniformes > Cyprinidae > Carassius > Carassius auratus. The sequence continues at coordinate 4,900,143 of NC_039264.1, read as the reverse complement.
AATACAAATTTAGAATTGCGAGATATGTACTTGGAATTCTCAGAATTCTGACTTTTCTTGGAATTGTAAGAAATTTAGAATTACAATAAACTGAATTATGAGCTATAAACTCAGAATTCTACCTTTTTGTCAGAATTATGAGATATAAACTCAATTGCAAGATATAAATTAAGAATTCTACCTTTTTCAGAATTATATAAACTCAGAATTGAAAAGATATGAACTCAATCATTTTTTAGAATTGAGATAAATTAAGAATTCTAGAATTGCGAAATATAAATTCAGAATTGTGAGATTAAACTCAGATTTACAATATAAACTATTAAAATATATACTATAGAACAATATAAACATGAATTTAGAATTCAAACTTTTTTCTGACTTGTATATAAACTGAGAAATACGAGATATAAACTAAGAATTCTGAATTGCTTTTTTGTTCTACTTTTTTAGTGAAATTGAGCTATATAAACTAATCCTACTTTTCAGAATTGTGAGATATACTCAGAAATGCTAAGAAATAAACTCAGAATGGCAAGGAATAAAAGTCATATCTTCATATCTCAATTCACAAATAACACAAAATAAAAGTTAGTAAGATGCATTCCATAGATTCCGTCAGCCCTGTCCAATTACTTTTGCTACACAAAAATGGTCAATTATGCTGGTATTTATGCAATTTTACAGTTAACATCATGATCATACTGGGTTTTAGTGCAAATTAACTTTACAGTTTTACTTTATTAATTAATTCTAGTTATTTACTGATAGATCAAAAGTCTCACACATGTAAGTTAATAGCTTGCTTCTGTGTTGAAAAATAAGATGGCTAGTAACATAGAAACTGTTATGAAAGACTGTGATATGTAAAGATGAAGTGTGCTGATCTGAGAGATGGTGTCTGTTTCTAAGGGAACACGGAGTATCTTGGCAAAGTCTCAAACTTTTCTCTGTGGATCAAGAATTTGCCCTTTAGCTACTGACTAAAGATCAAGTTATGCAGAGCTAAATTCTGCAGTAGGTTCTTATCTACTATTAGTAGCTATTACCTGGAAATGTAGCATTGAAATGAATGACAAGTTTAAATGAAATTGGAATAGACATGCAATGCAATGGTCAACAAGTCGATTAGTGAGGTCAACTAATGACGTAGCGGCAATGCTGTAAATGAATGAATGAATTTCAAAACTACATTTTGCGTTTTTTTTTACTTCTTCATCTCATGCCATGAGAATTCATATAAAATAACCCCTAAATAGTAATCATTTGTATTATTTTAATAAATACAATAAATAAATATATATTTTATTCATTTATTTTTAAATATATTAATGGAAGTAATGTTAATCTTTTATTATAGATGCAATGTGTAATTTAGCACTAAATCATAATTTCGAATATAAATCTTAGCGTTATATACTGGTATATTTATATTTTGCAACAGTATATTATATACAGTATATAACTGATCCAGAAACAGCCTTCATTGCCCAATCCCAAACCTCTCTGATAATCAGACAACGTTAAGAACTGATCCCAGAACAGCATGGCAGGAGAATATTCCCCTCCATCCAATTAATTACAGTAATCACTGCAGAGAGCATTGAACGTCCCTATAGGTGCCAAGCTAATGCATAAAACAAGCGATTGAGAAAAGGACCAGGAACAAAAAGCATTTAAAAGAATGGACGTTTGTTTTTGGGAAGACAGGAACGGCAGGTGTGCAGCCTCTGGTGTTTGGGATGAGGTTTTTGTTAGGGGAGGGGAAAGGATATTCGCACGTAATTTGTTCTTCCGATACCTCGTTCCCTGTGTAAACCATTAATCTTCCTTAAACTCCCATGCAGAGGAGAACTCATTAGTTAACCAAAAAACAGGCGAAATTTGCTGTGCTAAGCACATTATCTCTCACACGCACACACAAACATGGAAATTTGGAGGCCAGTTCTCCCTAAATGAGTTACTAATGACGTCCAGCACAAGGTTGGTGAAGCATCAGTGTTGCGGACACCAGCGGCCGCAACAAGAAATAAAAAAATACTTCGACATGTCTAAAAACTGCCTAATGGGTGTCATTCGCTAATGTGATTATATTTACAACAGGATGACTGCCGTTTCCTTACAACACTGGTGGTGGTCTCTGTTTATTTTACACGCTCAGATGTTTGTCGCACGGTGTGCGTGGCGTTTGCTAGATAATGACCAAAAACACAATCAGTCCTATCAGTGGGGATTAGACATGAAAATAAGGCCGTTTGTGATTCGCGCTACCTGCGGATGCTTAATGGATAAGGCTCCGGCTGTTTTTCTTTTACGTGGCGCAATTTAAATTCACACTTCAATTATTTCTCGCCACAGAACGTATTAGGGGCGGAAAGGACGTTTTTGACAGCTCGGAAGCACCCTGATGGTGCTGAGAAGGTTTCTGTAAGAGGGAAAGAGAATATGATTTTTTTTATTATTGATTTATGAAACTGCAATAATAAACGGCTGTTTACTACAAAATGGCAAAGTGAATGTAGACTAAAGCGTTAGAGGGATAATTACGTGAAGGGATTCACTGACGGTGGTTTTAAGGCGAGTATCAGTATTAATATTGCTCATAATTAGAGTATGGGTTCAAACCAAAGCGCTAACGTAGAGTTTTCCCGCCCTTTTTGTGCTACAGATATGAATGAGGCCTCAAATTATGTCATTTTGTGCCATACTTGGGTGAACTTAAGATTTTTACCAGATGAATTATGAATCTGTTCAAAAACTTCACCATTCACACTAAGAATGATAACTTAATTAGCGTCCCATGATGGCAACGAGGATGTATTTTAGATAAATCCTCATGAATAGCCCTGAGTACCTCAACTAATAAAACTCAACAGCATAGGCTTTTGGACTGTTGGAGAAAACAAGCTCTAAATGCGCTATATTTTTTTCATCATCACAACCTTCTAAAATCAACACAAATTTGATGAATTTTGACTTTGTGACGAAGGAGCCTGAACTGCTACAATGCTATCTCTTGGGAGGTTTTGGCCTACTAAAGTACTACCTAAAGACTTCCTCTATATACTTGTGCCACTTCTGACAACAGGACAGATGGCTTTGGAATGTTGACTTTGGTACATCCTGTTTACACACAAACTAAAATTGGTATGATTCTTCGCTTGAGATTAGTCCATTCAGACACACCCAATGTTGATGCGGTATTAATATCTTACGAAGTAAGATATTGTTTTTAAGGACATCTAGAAAATGTACTGTAATGTTTTCTCACTCATCAGCGCCATCTCTCATCGTGTTGCTGGTTAGCCACTGGTCTGCCTGTGTGTTCATGCGTTTTGGAGAGTGATTTGCAGGGAGGGTGGGATCTTATGCTTTCAAAGCTAACTTGCCCCTTTTTTAAAATCACCTACACTCTACCTCAACACTCAACTCATTTTGCTGTGTACCACACATCGACACCCTAGAAACCATCCACAGCACTTTAGCGCACTCAAGTTTTCTTCAACAAAACATTTTACATCCAGCGGTTTACCTCTTTAAGATGGCCGCCATTTTGAGACCACATGACCAGCCACGTCTCACAATAAAAACTCACTTTAGATGTACTTACCTTATTTTCTAGAGCACATCAACTTGTGTTGCACACTGGTCAATCTTAAGTAATTTCACTATGGGTAATCCAGAGCTGTAGGGGGCAGCAGAAAGTTTAATGCTATAGTACCGGTTCATAAAGATTATTTTATTTTACATATTATAAATAAAAAAGTATTTTTTTTTTTAGAAATCAATAAAAAACAGTTCATGGGTAGCCATTGACTTCCATAGTATGGAAAAAATACTGTGGAAGTCAATGGCTACCACCAGCTTTTTGGTTCCCAACATTCTTCAAAATATCTCTGTGTTTAGCAGAAAAAAAAAAGGGGGGGTTTGGAACAACATGAAGGTGAGTAAACGACATTATTTTTATTGTTTGGTGAACTATCCTAGTACCAGATGTGCCTCAACCCTAGTGGAGAAGTTTAGAGTTTTCCAGATTATTGAGTTCTTGATGTTCTGTGGTTGAGCACATCACACATGAAGTACCTTCTTCTCTTCTAAAAGTGTTCGCTTTAGTGTTGTTACACACTCAGAATTAGTTTTGAGAGTCATCGCAGCTGTTTCGGGGTTCAAACCCCCCGAGTCGTCACTGCGGGAGGGATGAGGCTCTCCACAGAGCACTAGATCAGCTAAATGGGTCAGTCTCTTAGCCATAATTAGTTCAAACGTCAAAGTCTCTGAATTATGGATGAGACAGGAAGTCAATCAAAAAAATTTGAAGTTTTACTACCTTTTTTTTTATAGAATACATGACCTGATTTGACCAAACTTTGCACACCACAGTCATTACAAACACCTGACAGCTTTACATTTGTAGCATTTTGAGAATTAATTGCATTTTCATGGCATAGACTGAGAAATGATTGGTGTAGAAGCAATTTTCACAAGAAAGTAATTACAAGTAGCACATTGAATTAAACGTTAATCTTTTAAGTAAAAATAATAAAATGTATTTTCTTAAAAAACATACAATAATCTTTCTAAAAACTTTGGTTTGATAGTCCTATGGTGCTGTACTACCCTCTAACATGAAAACATGACTGTGATTAATAAATATTCCAAGTTTTTCTATAATATTTCGCGTAAATGCCGTTTAGGTGTTTCCAGGGTCTCAATGTCACTTTTCATTATGTTGTTTGTAAAAATCACTTTAAATACAAAATCCAGTTCCTCAATGACGTCACCCTGCAGGAAGTGACATTATTTCAACAGGAAAACTTTAGGTATTAATGGATTTAAAACAACTGTATGTAGCGGTGACTTGTGTGTGTGTGTGTGTGTGTAAAAGTGCTGTCAAACGATTAATCGCATCCAAGATAAAAGTTTTTTTTTTTTTTTACATATGTGTGTGAAATAAATAATTATGAGATTTAAACTCTAGAGAATTAATGAATTTCTCTTCCAATTCTGACTTTTTTCTCAGAATTCTGAATTTGTGTCTATCGCAATTGGTTTTTTTTTTTTTTCTGCCACATAATAAAAACAAAAAAGTACTTTTTGTCTTGCAATTTTTCTTAGACTTCCTCTCGCAATTGACTTTTGTCAGGATTATTAGATAAAAATTCACAGTTATCATTTCTAACTGTGGTGAAAAAAAAAAAAAAAAAAAAATCTGAACTGCGAGATGTAAACTCAGATGTTTTATGTGATGAAATCCATCCCATGTCCTTGCATTCCCCCCGATATGTTTCCCCTCTCCCACGATCTGCTCAGCAAACACAGCTAATAGAAATCATTACCAGGCCCTCCACAGACTCTACAAGCCATTACTACCAATCTGTGTCTGAACGACAGCAGGGTCTGGGGAACAGCCAGTCTATCACTCACCCGCCGGCTCCAGCCTAACAACTTGTTAACTGACATGTTAAGAGTCATTGTGATTTATTGTTTTTGAATCATTTCTTGTGTTATGAACCCAAGCTGCATATATGTGTGTGTATTTGTACTTTGTTAGTTCAGCTGACTATGTATCATTTTATTAGTATGTGACTCTGCATGAGTGGACCTTATGAGAAACATGTAGGCTACTGGTCATATTTCTCCACAAAAATCAAAGGAATTAATTAAGACTTATATTTTGCATAAAAAAAAAGCTTAAGCTTGTTGGTCCATTATGACAATCAAGCACATTGTTTTTTGTTTTTTTTCTATTCTTATTTTTTATTTTATTACTGTAAAGCAGTATATCCATGATTTACAGTAAAAAATATCTTTATTTCAATATCAATGAAAGGCATCACAGCAAGTAATACCAAAAAAAAAAAAAACGTTGCCTTTAAAAACCTTTTTAGTTTTCTAATATTGTTTTTGTGTAGTGCTGTCAAAAACAAAATAAGTTTTTGATTACATAATGTGTGTACAGTGTATATGTAAACAAATACATATGCATGTATATATTTAAGGAAAATATTTTTTTTTATATAATAAATATATATATAATATAAATTATATGGACATGGATATATACATGTAAATTAATGTAAATATTTTCAAAAGGTATACTGTGGGCTGTGTGTGTATTTATACATAATAAATATACACAGTAGACATTATGTAAGCAAAAACTTTCATTTTGGATGCGATTAATCATTTGACAGAACTGTTTTTGTATTAAAAATACTGTACACATCTTTTCTGTGTGTGTGTGTTACAATGACATATGCATTTTAGCACTTTATTCACTTTTTTTTATTAAATACTGTAGCATTGTTAAATCAGCATAAATTTAAGGCAACAAAACTGTTCCTACAATGGGGTATAAATATTTTATGATTTATTTTATTTGCATTTTTTTTATTGCACAAACCACATCTTGTGTGATTTAAATGTCAAATTTCAAAACGTTTTTGATAATATTTTGCATTAATTATATTTTATCCTCCAAATAATTACAAATTTTACTAATTTTCTAATATTGTTTTTGTATTAAAGAGAATACTACTAAAAAGTATATCTATTTTTATTTATTTTTTTTATCGTTTTTCTTTTTTTTTTTTTTTCATGAGCAACACCTTCTTTAAATTAAATGTCAAAATTCAAAGTCTTTGATATTTTTTTGTACATTAATTTTCATGTATTTAAAAACTTGCTACATGTACTGTGTTAGGCTAACTGAGACTTATAACAGCACTTATTATTGCTGTTTTGTTGGTTTTGATTGCGTTTATTGTCCTAATTTATACATCACTCTGGATAAAAACATCTACTAAAAGTGCCTAACTGTAATATTAGGATTATTTTTTTTTGTTCGCTCTGAGTAATTACTAATTATAACATTGATTTTGTATTAAAGAGAACTCAGCTCTGTACTGTAAAAATTATATTGTTTGTTTTGCAATGATTTTTTATGACTTTACGAACTTATGAACTGTACTATTTTTTAATTAGCATGCATTTAAAGCAGTAAAATGTGTAGGTAATTGTTTTCAAACGCACAAACACACACACAGAGACTAAATAAATCAAATAATTTAAATACTATAGCATTTTAAAGCATCATAATTTTTTATACATATAATTGATTATTGTATTGTATTATTTGTTGAACTTTTGTCTTATATTGCATTGCAGTAATGGGAATTGTGGGTGAGGCAACAGTGTTAGTAGCTTTGTAACTTTGATAATTTGGCAGAAACTATTGTTCCCATGCTAATTCCTATCAGAGTACCGACAAAATATATTACGGAGTTGGACTGCAGATCCGGAATGGTTTTCAACCTATCTCCGATTGTTGATTCAGCAGGGACAAACAGCGAAACTGAGCTCGGATCAGCATATTGGCTCTAATATACTGGTTAAATATGAGCTCAGCAGGTCCCACAGCAACGCTTTGATTAAATCAGCGTCCACGGAGAGGTTGCATTTTCACACAAATCTGATTTACTCCCTCCAACTCGCCTTTTTCCGCATCGCCGGGGCAAGAAAACCACCAAGATTGTGAGAAGATTATCTCAAACCTCATTCCTAAACAAAGCTCCGCTTGAAAAGTTCAAATCTCTAGAGGAGAGCGCGAAGCCGTCCAAGACATATGAGAAAATGACGGCCGCGGATCCAACTCCGTCTAAACTCAATATAGACTCTTAGTTTAGAGAAACTGCTAAAAATGATGAGCAACATGTTCCTCGACACGCCGTTCTGTCGCGTGACACAACGTACCAAATTTATCATAATTCTCCAGCGGAGGGAAATGTGACATATTTACGTTTATTTTCAAAGACAGAGTAATATTTTTTTTTCTTTTTACAGTCTGCAGTCCCGCCGTACTGTCACTTGTTACTGTTTTTAGACTTCAGAATTGACATAAATGGTTTAAAATTGCCGTGTTACACAATAAGAGTACTTAAGGTCAGGAACCGCGAAAATACGATCTCGGTCTGACAGAACAGAAAGAAGAGAAATTACCACTCTGCCTTCCATTAAGAAGAACATAAGAAACCGTTAATTTTCAATGGAGCTGTCAGTCAAAATCTGTCTGCAAAGGGTATTATGAACATAATCAGAGCTGAGTAAGTTGTCCCAAGTTACCACACTCACATACAGTGACTTTACAGACACATACATCATTCCTGTTTCATTCAAGGGACCTTGACAGCTCAATGTTGTACTGAATGAATTGTCCCCATCTCCATTCATCCACAAGGAAGAAAGGAAAGGTGAGCGGAAGAAAGTAGAAAGGAAGGAAATGAGAAAAGGAAAAGGAAGGGAAGCATGGAAATGAAACACAGGAGAAGTTAAAACTGACATGAAATGCGAATGAGCATTTCTTTCTCTCTTAAAGAGCCTATGAAATGATTGCGGTTTACTTTTTTTGACCATTTGAGATGATCACAAATAGGAAGTTGGAAGGAGAATCTTAAAGCACTTTTTACATAACCATAAACTTTGTGTGAGAAACAACTCAACTACTTGTTAATCAGTAGTGGTATTAGTGTGAGGGACGGTTCTCTGTCAAGAGAGAATTTATTTGGGTCAAATGTTGTTGATCTTTTCGGTTTGTTTTCATGGGAAAATAAAATTTCTGTGTAAATTATAAGTCTGTTCCTGTCAGCGTTAGGTATTGTGCTAGAACGACTTTTCCCAGCTAATAAACGATAAAAACAAGTGGAATTTACCGACCTTAACAAACGAGAGCACCAGACGATAAAGTTGCTGCATTAAAAACAGCAGTATCGTCCATTGATGCTAATATAGCTATCGTTATAGTTATCATTTGACGAACGTCCTTTAAAGGCCACAAGTCCTTTATTTAATAATAATAGTTTTAAGTAATAAATATTCTTATTCTTGTCTGCAACTAACCAGTGAACGTTACTGTAAAGAGAACTAAAAAGTCTGAATGTTTTCGTAACAAAATATACAAACATTGTCTACCTATTAAACAACTAACCTGCTAATTTAAAATGCACATTTTAAAAATAGTAGTTTTTATAATAAACTTTACTCGTTTTACTGGGCGCAGTTCACTAGTGGTACGACAACGAAGGAATCAGACTGTTTTTCGTAATTAAGTAAACCAACTTTCTTTGATTCAAATATAATGCTGTGTTGCAGATGAAGAATTGTTTGCTACTTTCCACAATCCAATCAAATCCTAGTGGCCAACAGTTAGCATTCTCCAAGTACTATGGACCTCTTTAAATCCCCAAATTTTCTTAGCTTTCTCAAGTTACCTATAAAGCAGGCAGGCAGCACTTGCCCTAAATGTGGAGTCATTTATAAGTGTGTAAGATGAGGAAAATTACATTTTGAGGTTAGAAGCAGATGCCAACAGAAGATAGTATGTCAAAACACCTGGTTTATTACGTAAACACTGGCATACTTCATAAACCAGATTGGCCTCTCACAGCCGGGGAACAAGTTGGATTTTGATGTCCGTGTTTGTTTGATCAGACCACTTGTATCTGAACTGCTGGATGTTAGATACACATAACTCAAGAGCACCATCTGGTGGTCAGGAGAGGAAGTACAGTCCTACGGCTGCTGCTGAATGGGTTTTTCAAAATGGAAAACTACCATACTATTATTCATGTAGTGTGTGTGTTCTCGCTATGTATGAAAAAAATATTTTATGCAGGTACCAAAATGTGCAGTATGCAAAAAAAGAGAGTAAAAAAAAAAAAAACCTGAAGTAGCCTACTGATCGCTTCCCTCAGCAAAAGCATGTATGCTTATATTGCAGTTTAAACATGTCAGTTTTGAGCCCCGTCTGTGGTTTGGGGCAAAGATAGCCGGCAGGATATGACATCATGATTTAACCTGCTGTTTTACTGGGACTGCAATCTTCCAGCAGATATGCTGATCCTCACAACACTGGTTCATAGGGAGCTGTGTAAGCATATGGCTTGTGTACAGGAACAAAACCTGCAGATTTTTTGAGTGAGTGAACAAGGTGATTTTTCTTTTACTCATCCATTTTTTTATCTCTCAAGAAAATCAAGACATCTTAACATTTATTAAACTTCAATAGTTTTGATACCAGGTTTACTTTCAATTTAGTTTGAATTACTTAAAATAATATGTTATATTAGCCTAGGATATTGGCCTAATCAGACTATCACTAATCGACTAAGCATGCATAACAAAATAGTTATAAATATGCATATTTTAATATATTAAGAAAAAGACATTTTTGATAAGCAATTTAGTTAGAATTATAAAATTTAAAATGAGCCTTAACAGACGAACATCAATTTACAATAAAAAGGTATTAATTGAAACTTTACAACCACTAAAACAGTAATAAGACAACGCATTTTGTTAAGCAATTTTTTTGGATGTTTATTAGACAATCCAAAACATCATCCATACAGACTCAGATCTAATTCTATAATAAAGAACTGTGGCATTCCAAATAAAATAAAATAAAGACGGAAACCTAAAAATTCCATACAGTTCCAACGGTGGGCAAACACTGAGGCACAAACCTTTGGTATCTGGTGAAAGGAGGTTACAACAGCACAACAGGAGTCTAGGCCACATCTAGAGTGAGTTTCTCCTTGTAATCCACATCCAAAACCTTCAAGATGCTCTTAAAGCAGTTTTAAGAGCACCGAACAGAGAATAGGAAGTTGACTGCTGGTTTGTTTGAATGGCAGCCCACGTATTAACCAGTCAGAATCAGCAGCCAGTGCGGGGAGAAGACGGGAACAGAAATTAAATCTTAAATACTGAGATCATAGGAAATGGGACAGACAGACACAACCTGCTAAAATCTCTATCGGACAGTTTTAAGGCTCGACGTACACCACGGTGAACAGAACAGATCAGCTGAGAAATCTGGGATGCGATCTTGACCATTCAAGCTTTGCGTACTAAACAGAAAGAAATACCTACTTTCTTCTTGCTGAAAAGCCATTTTGCTTTCCACTATTGTTAAGTCTCAAAAAAAATTAAAGTACAAGCATAAGGTCTTCAAAATCCTAAAACACAACGGTTACTACGCAAAGGACCCTGGGCGTGATGTCGTCATCGGTTCAGCTTTCTAACAGAGGGTAACAACATAAAACAGGTAACGTTACAGTACGATTTACAATATATGGAAAGCGATATAATGGATTTTGTGTACAGGCATTTATGCGAAATTTCAGCTATAATTTTGCGAAGTTACGTAAGTTTGGCTGACATTTTTCGCCTTTAGGAAACTCCAAACCTGAGCATTCGTGAAATATAATTAGATATAGATATATCGATACAAATAACAGTGAACAGATAATCTGCACCTTCCTTTTGTAAACAGTCACACATTTCTATTTTCATCCCTTTGATAAACGAAAAACAAAAAAAACTGTGAATCAAGCATTAAGAACATACAAATATTCACTTTATCACATTGCGTATTTCCAACTAAAACTGGTTAAAATTGCCAGAGGCATTTCGCAGTCTCTATAGCAAGCTCTACGACTCTGAGGTTTTAAAATCGTAAATTTGCACATGTAGTTTACACGTTTACACTAAAACGCTGTTACAACCTTCACTTTGTAGTTTTTTTTTTTGATTCAGTGATAAAACATGATTAAATCAAAGACTATGACATGTAACGGATGAGTGATTCTTGCATAAAATTAGCTCCATAACGAAAATCGTACGTTTTTACGTTTTTCCGCTAGTTTAGAAGTTGTGTGCATTTAAAAGGGAATCAAGCATATTAAAAGTGTCTTCATAATCCATGTGTGGACCGTTATTTATTAAAGCAGCATTGGGCTCAGAACTCTGCCCCTCCCCCGGCCTCCTGTCAATCTTTGTCAACTGGGCGTGGCCTATAGGTTGATTGACAGATACTGAGGCAGAGGAGGAGTGGCTCTTGGAAGATCGGTGAGATTTGGATGAATGGTGGTGATGGTGGTGGCTACCGTGCGAGTGTGACGACTCGTGTCTCGCCATTTTGTGCGACGAATGTTCGCGATGTTTCTCGCGGCTTGAGCGAGGACTGTGACGGCTCTTACCACTACTACTTTCAGACGAAACCTTGATCTTCATTTTCAGCTCTTCTTGACTAGCAGACCCGTTTTCCAATGAGGAAGGGTGGCGCCGTTTTAGTGACCCACTCTTTAATGATCGCTCCGGTACCTGCTGTTGGGAATATTTCACCCTGATTGACGTAGACGGTTCGGACGATAAATGTCCATGTTTTCGAAGCTGGTCACTTTCCCCCTCTTCGTGTCTGCGTCTTTGCTCTAATTCAGCCGAGTGTTTTTCACGGTATTTCTCTAGAGTGAGTTTCTGAGGGGCGAGAGTTGCCGTGGCGTGTCCATGTTTGCTTGCCTGTGCCCCCTGGAGTGCGAGAAATGCATCTGCGCTCTGGGAAATTGGTGCAGGAAAGCTGAAAGCAGAACTCTGCAGGTTCGACAGGCCATTGAGTGACAGCGATGCACCATCCAATGGGAAAGAGGTGGATGGTTCTGAATACATGCCCACTTTGAAGTCACACATGCTCCCCATCAATGAAGCGTCCTGGCTCAGAGTTGACTGGAAGGAACCGTCTAAAGATTGGTTGTCGAGTTTTGGTTTCTTGGCAGCTTGACTGGCCTAAAATGAAAACAGAAATAAAGATTAAAATTGTTCCACTACTTGACTGCTTCTTATTAAAATGTTAATCACAAAAATCTATAATGATATTTAAATTGGTGTAATTTTTTCGCATACAAAAGTATTTATACATACCCGCCAGTTTCTGATTCTTTTTAATCTGTTTGGTGTTTTTTCCAAGATCTGGAGAAACTCGTGAGTCAGGTCTACAGAAACAGAGAACAAACAAAATATACAGAGTATTAATACTTAAAAATCAAGGTGCAGCAATAACTTGACAAAAATGTAAATTTAAAATGCATTATTTCGAGAAAGATAAATTTGCCTAGCAAATTATTAAAACAAACAAAATAAATTAAAAATCACAATTTTTTAATTGATCTTAATTTGTAATTTTTTTTAGGTAAGTATAATAGGATTAGAAAAAAAATGTAAAAAGGTTGTGTTAGTCTAACCATCAAGCAGCTGCAGAGTCACAGCTGGGTCTACATATTCCCACCAATGTTTCCCATCTGAAGAGACAGGAATCTCCCAATTGGACCACTTGCAGGCCAGGTGAATACAGACACATGCCACCACTGTGGGTTTGTGCTGCAGGCAGAAGGTAGTCAGGTGCAGACTGCAAGAGAGACAACAACACAGAAAACACAAAGAAAACAGTCCATTATAAAACAGAAGACATGAGAAACGCTTCCTAAGATCCTAACTTAAAAATCCTAAATTCATTTCCATTCTTCTAAGTTCATCAGAATGATCATGATTATGTCAAAGCTGACCATCCAGTCAGGTGTGTGTTTGCAAGAACGTTCTTTGTCTGGTCAGCTGGAAAACACAATTGTATGTAATTTATGAAACAGATTCAATCAATAAAATACAAGTCAGCTCAATTAACATTTAAAGTGTGGCATCAGTGTAAGCAACACCAATGCCGAATCCCTATTCATTTCTCGAAATTGCTCTCTCTCAGCAAGTGGGCATTAACAGCAACTCAACTTCCTGCTGTGTTAATGACCAAACCGGCTCAAAGTCATCTTACTGGCTTGAAATGAACTTTTAGTCACTAAATCGGTGACAACAGAAGATGAGACTTCAATGCAATCAATCGAGTTGTTTTAGGTTGGCTAATGAGACTACACCTGATTGGTTAAAAATTCAGGTTGCTAACACAAAGGACGCAGTTCGGATTTCAATAAAGGAAGCTGAAGTGATAATAGTGTGCCGGAGGAAGTAAGCAAAGGAAGTAATTAGAATACTGGAGAAAATGGTTTTAAAATGAAGTAAATATTAAATGGCGCTTAAAGGAATAGCTCATGCAGAAACTCAAATTTCCTGAAAATGTACCCCCTCTCAGGCCATCCAAGATGTGGATGTTTGTTTCTTCATCAAAACAAATTTGGAGAGATGTAGCATTACATCACTTTCCCACCAATGGATCCTCTGCAGTAAATGGGTGCCATCAGAATGAGATTCCAAATCGATGATAAAAACAATAATCCACAAGTAATCCACAAAACTAACAAAACATTTAACAGAGAGACACCCAGATCAAATGAAAGAGTTCATGCAAGTAAGTTTCAATGTGTTTCCCATACATTGATTTATTTGTGGCACCCGCCACATTATCAAAACCCGGGGTGTTTTTATATCACTATTTCTGAAGGAATCCAACTGTCTTCAGAAAATTATGCATGTCATTTTCATTTCATCTTGCCTGTAATTCCTGAGCAGCATATGAGAGTGCAGCGCTTATTTATTTACAGCCGTTACCGGGGAAACTTCTCTTTGTCCCGCCTCCTGTTGTCAGAGAATGAATCTGCATATATATGCTGACACAAATAAGAGTCTGTTCAGTTGTGAATATTATTAAATATTTTAATTTGAAGGTCAGATTTAAATGAATGCTATTATTAGAGTAGTTAATCGTTTGCATAAGCATGGTTAATCCTAATATAATGAGCATTAGAATTAAGTTTCTTTTTGCAAACTGATTTTTCTTTCCACTGGAGAAAGCAATATTATGGATTATTACAGTTGGAAGCAACAGTTTAGGGTTAAAACACCTTAATGATAGATTTCTTTCTTTTAAACACACAGCTTTTCACTTTCAACAGCTATTTTTATCATCTATTTGGACTCATTCTGACGGCACCCATTCACTGCCGAGGATTCATTAGTGAGCAAGTGATGTAATGCTACATTTCTACAAATCTGTTCAAATGAAGAAACAAAACCTGTCTATATCTTGGATGACATGAGGCTGAGAACATTTTCTGAAAAGTTTCATTTTGTGAGCTATTCCTTTAAAAACCAACCAAACAAAATACTTGTCAAGCCACAAAACAAAATATCAATTATGTATAAAATAAATTGGATTTTAAAAAATTGACCAAAAAGAAACATGAAAAAGAAAGCAATCTCTGGTACTTACCGTGACAATCTCTAACTTTACACCTTTGAACTCTGAGCTGATATTCAGGCTACCAATTGAGTTATTGACCTATGCACTCTCAATCAAGATAACTATTAGCACCTCTACACTCCAGGCTGTGTATTCAACCTTCTGTGCCAACAGCAAGCCCTCCGTACATTACACCGCACTGCGCCGGGCCGGAGAGCATAACACCCTGCCCAGGCGCGAGAGGGCGTTGGACACAGGAAGGAGAACCCTGCCTAATAGGAAGTCATAGGGTGCCATGGCAGTGCAACAAATAGGGGTCAGGGTAACAACCTGTTGGTAGCCATGAAATAGGAGGTCTGGGCCAAGTCCTTGCTCGCTGAGGGGAGAAAGGAGAGAGACAATGGTGGATTAAAGTGCAATTCATTTGAAAAAAAAATTTTTTCATTAAAAGGGTATCAGGTTATCCATTTCTTTTATAAAATACAGTAAAAACAGTAATATTTTGAAATATTACAAATTACATTCCTACTCTAATATTTTAAAATGTAATTTTGTCCAAAGCTGAATTTTCAGCATCATTACTCCAGTCTCCAGTGTCACGTGATCCTTCAGAAATCATTCTAATATGCCGAATCGCTGCTTAAGAAACATTTCTGATCCATGTCGAAAGCAGTTGTGAGCCAAGAAAAAGAAAAAAAGAGAGTGAAAGATGAAGAAAGACTAAGAGCAAAAGTTGAAAGCATCTACCTCGCACTAGCTGGGAACATCTCACCACATCTGTGTGTGGATGATCTATAGTTATCTCAAACCCTGAAACAAAATCACTGGTTAGACAGGACTCATCTTCACAGGACTTCAGCTTTCATAAAGCACAGATTTATTAGCAGATTCTGTAACTTACCAAGCGTCTGCAGCACTATGGTCTCCAACAGCACCAGCTCTTGAGCCTGCTGGAGGTACGCCTGTGGATCGACACAATCACACCTGGTCACTAGAGGGGTCTGGTCCCAGTGCTTGTGATGACAGCCAATCAGTTTCATTTGTTTGTTTATAATGTATATTAGATAGTTCACCCAATAAAGGTGTTCTCAGTCGAACGGCACTTGACGGAGACCACACTTCTGAAGGTTTTAAATGATATTTTATTAATTGGTGACCGAGGATCATGCTGTGCTAGTACTCCTAGGCTTGAGTGCTGCTTTTGACACTGGACCATGCCATCCTGCTTGCTTGCTTGGAACACTCTATAGGCATAGGGCCGAGCAATATATATCAGATGGATGAAATTAAAAGTCTACCATTTCATATTATGCTCTATCGTTTATTTCGTGGTGCTGCAAAATACATTATGACAATACTTTTTCATTATTTGAATGACGGCAGTCTTACATGCATTACACGGGGATAGAGACAGAAGCGTGAATTACAGGAAGCACACGTTACGTCACGCTGCATTGCGCGTGGTCATGAAAACGTAATGTTTGCATCCATTTTTAAGCACTGCAGTTTAAAACAACTGATTTTAGGCCATTAAAACAAACAACAGAGCTATATGCGCGTGCTGTCTCTTGTTTCTGTGTAAGAGATTTTGATCATATCGCCCACCCCAATATAGGCATAAAAGGAAATGCTCTTGAATGGTTTAACTTAGGGGTGTCCATGGTTAACCGATTAACCGTTAAAAATTGCTTAACCGAGTGAAACATTTTGCTCGGTTAAGTGGCGTCAATGGCATGCATTGAATTTAGTTGTAATACATTTTTGCACCACTAGAGACCGCCAGAGCGCTCCCAGACATTTGTAATGTCCACAAGAAGAAGTCATGACCAGTTTTCTAATATGAAGCGGGCAAAGAAAAGTACAGCATGGGAGCACTTTAAAATGCAAGTATTGCAATTCAGTGCTTAGATACACTTCAAGTACAACCTCGTTGTTGTACCATCTCAACAGCCAACACCCGGGCATCATTAGGCCGGCGACACACTGGATGCGTGGTGTATCTGTTTTTAATTCGGCTCCCATGTTAACAGGTTAGAGCTTGCAGACTGCCTGTGTGAGACGCGCGTCTCAAATGCGTGCATGCTAGAAATAGAACTGACCCATATTTTTCATGCGACACGCGCGTGTTGGAAAATATGTTTATATGTTTTATTCTCAAATTAAGATTGTGTTCGGGGCGGATTATTAGGCAATTTTAATCGGACAATTTGACCGGAGAGATTTAATTTTGTCGGACATTTCATTTTTTTCCGGCCAATGTCCGGCATTACCGGACAATGGAAACCCTGGCGCACACTATGGTTAACCGAGTATTAACCGCTAAGGGCCTCGGTTAACCGTTAATGAAAACTTGAAAACGTGCAGCCCTAGTTGAACTCTTATCTTTCAAATCGAACTTTCAGAGTTAACATTGGTGAACCCTCTTCCGAGGTAGCTTCTTTGTCGTGTGGTGTTCCCCAGGGCTCCATTCTAACTCCTATTCATTTTTCACTATATATGCACCCTTTGGGTTCTATTTTTAGGACGCATGGTCTGTCATTTCATTGCTATGCAGACGATACTCAAAATCTGTCTGCCCTTAAAACAGAGTTCAAATGGTTTTGAAGCACTTTATATCTTGTCTGTCTGATGTGAAAGCCTCGTTGTCTTAAAATTTTAATGAGGGTAAAACTGAAATAATATTGTTTGGTCCATAGGATTCTCTTAGTGCACCTAAAGTAGCCTAGGCAATATAACCTCATCTGTGAAGCCTAGGGTAAAAAATCTGAGTGTTATCTTTGATGATGGTCTAAAATTTGACAGATAAATTCAGTGGTTAAATCCGGTTTCTCTCAGAATGAGTTTTACTTTTGGTAGTAGTCGAAGCTATCTAGTAGAACTTTTGAAAAAGTAATTCATGCTTTTATAACATCTAGATTGGACTACTGCAATTTGTTGTATGTAGGGATTCGACGATCAGACCTGTCTCGCTTGCAGATAGCTGCTAGTCTTTTAACGTGCTCTGAGGAACAGGAGCATTTTACACTGGTTTAATGGTCTCTACATTGGCTACCTGTGTGATACCGAGTTAATTTAAGAATTCTTCTTTTAGTGTTTAAATCATTAAACGGTCTGGCCCCTACCTTATCTTTCTGACTTATTGACTGAACATCGACCCATCTTGTCTCTCCAGTCATCCAACCAGAGATATTATCGTTACAAAGCAAAGCAACTTTACAGAAAATTATGTTTCTACAATATTTAGTAGTAGCTAGTAGTTTGTGCAGATGAAATTTGTTTTGTAAAAAGCGCTATACAAATAAACTTGAATATTATGCATCCCTAAATCGAGGCTGAAATGCAAGGGTGACCGCATTCTCAGTAGCTGCCCCCTAGATTCTGGAATGCCCTGCCCCTCTGTATTAGATCTGCACCTTCACTATCGGTTTCTAAATCTATGATGAAAACGTACCTTTTTGATTTGCCATTTTGTAACTGAGAATTTTCTGCCATACTGTTTTTTTGTATTATTTTGTATTGTCTTATTGAAATGTTTTTATTGTTGTTGCTCAGAACATTGGTCAACCAATGGTTGTGTTTAATAGTGCTATATAAATAAAACTGACATTGACAAAGGTCTTGGTTTGGAACGACACAATTGTGAGTAATTAATGACAGAATTTTCATTTTTGGGTGAACTATCCCTTGAAACATTGAGGGAAGTTTAGTTTTATTTATTTTTTTTATTGTCTTTATTTACTTTCATTATAAACTCTTATAACCTCTTTGTGCATGACTCTTTAAAAAGAGGATAAAAGTATTTTCTTAAGCTGTCAATGTACTAAAAGTATTAATACAACCATTTTTTTAATTAAAATTGTTTTTTAATTTTTCGTAGATATTTTAGCTTTGCATTTTTAATAAATCATGTTTTTTACATTTAATCATGTTTTACACATTTCAGAAGTATATTTCTTAAATACAACAATTAAAAAGAACCCTGTTTACATTCATTATAAATGCTCAGATTTCTCTGGGGGTGGGGGGGGGATACAAATTTGTTCAGGCCATCTGATTGAAAATGATTCAATATACTGCAAAAAAAAAAAAAAAAATGTCTCCTCCACTATAGTCAGCTGCATTTTCAAAAAAGAGGCAATTTGATAATACCTAGAATAACAAAATCAAGGCAGGAAAAGGCAGATCCTTTTCCTATTTAGCTCCCAAACTCTGGAATAATCTGTCTAACACAGATTATGCACATCCTTGAAGGTGCATTCAGATCATATTATAGTGTTATTTTATCTCACAACACATACAGCACAAAGTCTGACAGTTGGGGTACATTCTGTAAACACTTACTTCATATATATATATATATATATATATATATATATATATATATATATATATATATATATATATATATATATATATATATATATATACATATATAGTGCTTGCAGGTTCATTTCGAGACTCAATCCTGGTGGCACCAAATGCCATTCAGAGTCACAGATCAGATGAAATTCATGAGAGAGGATGCAAGGAAAAAGCATCAGCCTGAATCCTCTCGTGGGGTTTCTCATCAGAGAGCTTGTCAGCTTTGCCAAAATTACTGAAATTGAACAACACCAAACTATTTTTTACTGGATTTTATTTCTGTAAAGCCTGTTTTGCCATGCTTCATATACAAAGTCCCCAGGGGACTGAGGTTATGCTCTTTTTTCCAGATAGTACATTACCATATTTTTCGGACTATAAGTCACACCTGAGTATAAGTCGCATCAGTCCCAAAAATACGTCATGAGGAAAAAAAAACAAGTCGCACTGGACTATAAGTCGCATTTATTTAGAACCAAGAGAAAACATTACCATCTCCAGCCATGAGAGGGCACTCTATGTTCTCAGTGTAGTCTACAGGAGCACTGAGCAGCATAGAGCGCCCTCTCGCGGCTGGAGACGGTAATGTTCTCTATTGGTTCATTTATCTTGGTTCATTTCTCTGGCTTCATTTCATATTAATTTTGATAAATAAGTCGCACATGACTATAAGTCGCAGGACCAGCTAAACTATGAAAAAAAGTGCAACTTAAAGTCCGGAAAATACGGTACTTTGAAAAAGAAAATGTTCGACAGTTAAAATTAATATTATAAAAGACAAATGCTAATGAGTGATTGCGATTTTTGTGGGTTGGAATATAATATACAATGTTGTACCAGAATTGGATTGTTTTATACAGATATAAAACGAAAAATAATTTGAACACTACTTACACTGACAATACAGGAATACCTTAAATAAAAATAAAGGAATAATACATCCAGCTACTGTAAAATTTACAGCAATCTCTTTACAGTTTAATTAAGGTGCTTATCAATTGGCACCCGAACAAGCAGGAAGAAAAAAATAATAACATTCCCGATACCAGTAAAGGTACATTTTCTTTCTTTTCCTGAAATCACTCACTGTAACACTGCACATTTGTTAATAATTTAAATGTATTAAATATATTTTATCTTGTATATGACACACTCATAATAATCTATTTAATAAACGTGTCAATCTTTTATAAAGTCTCTTTGTGAGGTGAGGCAGGGATGGGCAAACTCGGTACTGGAGGGTCAGCTTTAGCCCTAATCAAACACACCTCTAGTTAGTTAACCGAGGATTACTAGAAGGTTTTATGAGGGTTGGAGCTAAACTCATTTAAATATTTAAACTATAAACAAATGTACAGTATAGCGGTGAGGGATGTCAGAAAAAGAAATAAACGGTCCTTTTATTGGTTGCCGCTGTCAGCTCCAGAAGATGCTTATGCTGCTCGTTTTTATTCCTCCCTGCTGACAGGCACCCGCCACTGCCTCTACAGATGCACAAATCACTTTTGCGCCATATTTCACACAGATATGGTGCAAAAGGAAGAGCAAAATTTGTCTTTTGCAAGCGAAAAAAAGGTTTGAGACTCATCGCAGAAATTCCAAGCTGTTGTCGTTATGCACTTGTGTTTGGGCTACAAAACCATCCAAGAAAAAAAAAAGTGTATATATATATATATATATATATATATATATATACACATATATACACACACGCACGCACACACACACGTGTGTAAGAAAACATTCTAAAAGTGTGCAAATCTCATTGCAAGAATAAACATACTGCATTGCGATTCATGTACAAAATTCATCCATGACTTCACATTTTTTTATGCAGGTGTAAATGTGTTTTGCACAATTTTCACTGCAGCAATAGTAGAGTCAAGAGGCATTTATTTTTCATTTGCATAGTTAACACTGGGGAAAACTGGGCATTGAAATGCTTGTAGTAGCACAACAGGCAAGCACACGAGTTTCTTAATTTGTGATTTGAGAAGGTGTAACTGTTGTATTTGTGGAAGAGGAACAAACAAAAAAAAAAATCTCCAAGTTTGCAACTTTTGTCTGTGACTTCAAATTTACTGGTACACATGTTCTATTCTCTACAGACAATAGAGAACAAAAAAAATCCCTTCATATGTAAGCCCCCACACTCACATTGCTCTTGGTGTCCAGCGGCGGGTCGTGAGGGTTCAGGCAAGCATGTGCTACTTTAATAACGTGTTCAAGTTTCCTTGGTTGTTCTTCCACTTTCGCGGCCAGAAAGAGTATGGTGGGAGAAATTATCTGATTGAAGGCAGAAAATGATTATTATACCTTTAAAGATAATACAAAAAATCAATAAACAACAGGGTTTCGTATGGATCTAGTTCTGCCAATTAAAACAAGAGTGAAATCCTTAAAGATCTTGAGCGTTATTAGTGGGTCAACACACACATACATGATCAAATCATAACCAATTAATTAAAAAAAATGCATACTCACATTTCTATGGAACTTGGTAAAGGAATTAAGCATGTAAAACCGGTGCATATAGACGATTGCGGTGTTAATCGTGAGCTGGGATCTGCACAGTTTCATCAAGGAACAAAAACACTGCAAAACAAGCTATTGTACGTGTAATATAATCCACAAATACAATACTCAAAAATCATAATCTTCTAAATTTAAACACAAAATCACATTAATACAGCGTATAGTCCCAAATCACACTAATATAGGTACTGCACTGAATAATAAACTGTAATAAAAGACTAAAATCATAAAAGGACACATTTATAGACAATAACACAACATCGGGTTTAGCTATTATCTTACACCAGTCACCTCTAAATTACTCTTCAACCCCTAAAAGGCACACAAAACCCAACTGTTATCATTTAAACCATATGAAATCAGGCAGAAACCTTAATAGGATCGATTTAATCCTGATTTAATTTAAGGCCCAAAAACCGAACTCCTGTCATCCACACGCCTGTATTCACACATTTACTCACTTTATACCCCAGGATACACTTTATAACGCTTTTAACGCGCCATTTATTGAAAACTGGTGCGGTTGGTGGGAATTTTCAACACACTGAAACATCGCATTTGATCCGCCACATTTCTCGCTTGATCAAAAGCGGCAACGTGCTAACCTGCTAACAGCTAACGGCTAACCGCCTCACAGTGCCGCTGTTTTTGTGAAGGATACACGTTTAATCTCTGGCCCATGTCCTGGACTAGGTTGGCGGCTTGCTGTCGGTACGAGAGCTCGCGGTCGGGCTCGACACCGCAGCGGCGGGACGGCGTGTTTTCGAGCTGTTCTCGGGTGAAGAGCCATTTGCTGGAGCCCCGCTGCACCGCCGCCATGATCCCGCCAGCTTCCGCCCGCACCGCGGTCTACATCACCGTGACGTCACCGGGCGCGGCAGCGACGCGAAGCGGACGGAGGAGGCACTGCGCGCGCAGAGACACACGTGACATAGCGAGCCTATTGATGGGAGTCTACAACGATTTAGATAGTTGAGGATCAAACATAAAATACTAAACACTTTCATGTTTTCATCTTGAAATCACGTAAAATTACATTTTGTTATGCTTACTACACTATCAATTGCGTTTGAGGTGTAAATGCAGGCAAGGGAATGTATTGTGTTTATGTTTCATGTTGTGGTTTATAATATCTTTATTGTAGCTTTTCAAGTAATTTATTATGGGTTTTATTTAAAACGTGGTGCTGTTTTGTGATAGTACTCTTATTTATTTAGACGATTAAATTTTATTTGTATATGATAACAATTTGAATTATATATGTATATTAGTAACATGTATAGTTTATTTATATTTATAGTTATTTAATATATATTTTTTACAAAGCCTATAACTTTTATTTCATATATGTGTGTGTATAATGTTTAATATAATACAGTTATATAATATAAATGATTAATATTATTAATAATACCATGATGGCAGTTTTATTCTCCCATTTCAATTTTTCAACATTTATAATTTCACAAACCTCGGCAATGAACTGCAATAGTGACTGTTTTCCACAAGATGTCGCTAATCTCAGCTCCACTTTGATTTGGAATTACATTTCATTAAATAAAAACACACATACAACCTTTCAGAGTAAATCAGAGTAAATCTATCTATCTATCTATCTATGTCTGTCCATCCGTCTGTCTGTCTATCTATCTGTGTCTCTATCGGTCTGTGTCTTTATCTATCTGTCTGTTTGTCTGTCCGTCCGTCCGTCCGTCTATTTGTTTGTCTGTCTTTCATCTATCAATCTATCTGTCCGTCCGTATATCTATCTATCTATCTATCTATCTATCTATCTATCTATCTATCTATCTATCTATCTATCTATCTATCTATCTATCTATCTATCTATCTATTTGTCCATCTATCTATCTATCTATCTATCTATCTATCTATCTATCTATCTATCTATCTATCTGTCGCTCTGTCTGTCTGTCTGTCTGTCTATCTATCTATCTATCTATCTATCTATCTATCTATCTATCTATCTATCTATCTATCTAACTATCTATCTATCTGTCTGTCTATCTGTTTGTCTGTCTGTCATCTATCAATCTATCTGTCCATCCGTCCATCCATCTATCTATCTATCTATCTATCTATCTATCTATCTATCTATCTATCTATCTATCTATCTATCTATCTATCTATCTATCTATCTATCTATCTATCTATCTATCTATCTATGTGTTTGTCCGTCCATCTATCTATCTATCTATCTATCTATCTATCTATCTATCTATCTATCTATCTATCTATCTATCTATCTATCTGTCTGTCTGTCTGTCTGTCTGTCTGTCTGTCTGTCTATCTATCTGTCTGTCTATCTGTTTGTCTGTCTGTCATCTATCAATCTATCTGTCCATCCGTCCATCCATCTATCAATCTATCTATCTATGTGTTTGTCCGTCTATCTATCTATCTGTCTGTCTGTCTGTCTGTCTGTCTGTCTGTCTGTCTGTCTGTCTATCTATCTATCTATCTATCTATCTATCTGTGTCTCTATCTATGTATCTATCTGTTTGTCTGTCCGTCCGTCCATCTGTATATCTATCTATCTATCTATCTATCTGTCTGTCTGTCTGTCTGTCCGTCCGTCCGTCCATCCA